>NC_066854.1:3310851-3610851 GCF_001640805.2 Lates calcarifer
GTGATGATGATGATGATGATGCAGGGAGGGGGCAAAGGAGATGGGGAGGAAAGAAAGGGGAGGGAGGAGATGAGGAAAAAGGGGGTACCCAGCAGCCAAATGAAAGCAGAAGGACTGAGAGGGAAGTGGAGCCAGAGTCAGTGTTAGCAGTGTTGTTCTGTAACTGCATGGCATTAACAGCTGCCCCTGCCATTAACACAATGGGAGAGAGAAAGAGAGGGCTCCTTGTTAGGGATCATTTATTAACTGAGATCATCTTTTCGTTAGCCTTGGGGTAATGACTAATGTCAATGGCAAATTTCACAGTTGTCTAGAGAAATGAATTAGATTTGCAATAAAAGGCCCCTTGGCTTGTTGTACAAGCTCATTTGCTGGAGTTGGTGAACTTGGAGAACTGTAAAGAAACCAAGGATCCTGGCTTAGTACCCTCCTCCCCCCTCACCAGACACTGACCTTTTTCTCTCATTATGAGGGAAAAAAAACCACGAAGGCATCTATAAAAAGAAGCCTTACAGTATGTGGTGTAGCGCGGGTAACATCATTACGACGCATTCAGCAATGCAAATGAGACCTATAGATTCTAGTGTAACCGTCGATGTGAACGTTTAGCGAAACACACACACACACAAGCTGTGTGGGACCCCGACCCTGACACACTCAATTCAGCTGTGTGTGTTTGTGTGTGTGTGTATGCGGGTGTGTTTGTGCATCTGTGTCTGCGTAGTTCAAAGATTAAGACTCAGGCGTATTCTTTAATCCGCCCATTGAGCAGTAGCAGAGTGTGGAGACAGAATGGAGTGGGTACAATGACCCCCCGTCGGTGGCGACTCACGCCATCTCAGACGCTCCTGATGGCACCACAAAACCGGCCCTCACCTACGCGTACCCCCCCCACACTCTGACCCAAACCCCCCCCTTACAAAAGAACCTGTCAAGATGGCCCCCCCCTTTGGTCCCCCCCCCCCTTGCACACACACACACAGACACAGAAACAAACCCTCCACCCTACACTGCTGTCATCGCCCCCGGGGGTACCCTGCTAAGAATAGTGGACCCCCAAAAAACAGCACTCTTTCTCCCTCTCTGTGTCTCATTCTCCTTTCTCCCCACTCTTTTCTTTACAGGACAGATGACACAATGCGGTGATTCACACCGGGCTGGGCACTCACATACTGTAGGCAGGCCTCTATTGGCCCATGTGTGGCTGGCTCACAGCGTGGGGTTAATTGCGAGCGAGGTTAACAAAATAGGAGACAAAAATCAGTTTCAGAAGAGGCCGGGGACCCAGGAGGCTGCAGTGAGATGAAGTGGAGCCTGAAACACAATGTGCATGTGTGTGCATATGTGTAAGTGTGTATGTGTGTGTGTGTGTGTGTGTGTGTGCAGACTTGGGTCAGATATTATTTGCAAATAATTCTTGCTGTTTGTCTTTGTCTGTGCATCTTAACAGAGCAGTGGGGTTTTTACGGGATGAGGACAGCTCAGATGGCTTCACTGGATTTTGCAATTAAATAGAGAAATTTAATTGTTTTGTCATCATGTCATAAAAATATATTGATGATGTTACCAAAACAAGTCTGTCAATCAATTAGATGACAGACAGACCTAGAATAGTGGATTAAACTCTTTAAAGAAATAGAAATATTGGAGCTTTTTGGCCACATGGTGGCAGCAGAACCAGCTGTAAATGTAAGGTGGCACAGTAACAACTTTATAAGGTGACAGTATGTCAAACTGTTTCCTTTCTCCAGATCCAGCAAACACATTATTCTTTAGTCATGTTTGAGTCCCTTGGACCAATGTAAGGGCAATATTCACTGTCCTTTTAGCTCCATTTTGGTCTCCAACAGCTACTGAGGGAAAGAGCTGCTAACCTTAGCTGCTAAATCCTCCTATGTTCAAAAGCTAGTTGCTAAATCTGTCCATAGTTTGGAGCTGGAGAGGCAACACGCAGTTGATTTATTAGAGCATTTTTGCTACATGCTATGTCTGGAAATAAATAATAATAGCGTTAAAGAGAATCAGTGACATGTTGGTCTGTGAGAGCCATCACCTTGAACATGTGATGTTGTTAAACTGTGATGAGCATTACTATTTTCTGACAAATCATTAATAAAATAATTGAGATATTAATCAGTATTTTTAAAAAATACTTGCAGCCTTACTTAATATATAATAAATTATCTGTTTTCTTTTTCACAGGGGCATTGCACATGATTGATCAGCTTCACAGTAACTGTGCCAGTGTTAGCCAAAAGGCTCATTTTCAAATGCTGTCCTTTAGCCAGGTGTTAAATGAGCCATTTTCACCTTTATTTAACCAGGTGTGTCCTTTGGGATCTAAAGAGTTTGGGCCAAAATGACCGTACTACAACATAGGATGAGGATTAAATCATCAACAAGATTTATATTCACTCTGACACAAATTATTCTACAAAGCAGATAAAAGATGACAAAAAATAATAAAAAACAGTGACGTGTTTTGCATGAATGGATGCAGCATGCTAAGTATTTGTTACATCAACATACCATGCTGCATTAGTACAGTACAGTGCCATAAAGCCTCAGCTGTGGGTTATTAGGGAGCACTACAGCAGTCAGTCACTTACTGTACAGTTTCTCCACAATCACATTTTTGAAAATGGATGTAACATTTAGCTGTTAATACCAGCTGCTGGAGTGCTCGTCTTCAGATGATTTAATTGCCCAGCAATTTTCTCCTGTCAAAAAAGCAATGTGCACCTCGGATGAAAACGAGCGAGCGCAAGTGGGAGAGTTAATTAGCGACCTCGTTAGGGACCTGGAAGTGTCTGGTGGGGCCTCTGTGTGTATTTGTGCGTGTCTGTTTCTATCTGTGTCTGTGTCGTCTTTGTCTGTACGCCTGTGTGTGTGTATGTGTGTGTGTGTGTGTGTGTGTGTGTGTGTGTTAAGATGATGACTAGGAAACCCAAGAAGGCATGTAGCAAGGACCTAATCTCTCATTGTATGTATACATGACCAGCTTACCCTGTGTGACTGACAGGTTGTTCACACTGTGAGCCAATTGGTTGATATGCGTGTATGCACTGGTGCATTGTGGGTGGTGGCAGAGGTTGCTATGGCGTCTAGATGAGGATCTGCAGCTAAATGAAGTTAGGTATTAATGAAGACTGCACATTTTTGATTTGCTTTGGGAGATGCAGGCCTCAGATATGTCAAACGTAGTTAAAAGTGGGTAATTAATCATATTAATCACTGATAAACACAAATGTAATAGATACAAGCATTTTTATCTGTACAAATAAAAGTTGCTGAAATAGAAATATTGAGAAATTGTCTTTTCTAAAATCAGCCAATGAGCTTTTTGGTTGCCTGGCAAGTGTCACTAGTCACTATGCTCTGTGGGAAAGGAAGTGATTTTCAGTGTTTGTGATGACAGTGTCATGCACAATACCTATCCCCATGTGTTTTAGCTGTGTGTGTCCTCAGAAATAAAATCTATAGGATGCAGGATGTGATGAAGCCCATGGACAGTGAGGGCAGTAGAAATAAGGTCAGCAGCAGACTCCAGACACACAAAGTATGCAGGGAAGTATGTGAACAATGCCACTTTTGTTACAGCTGTGTGTGTGGAGCAAGAACAGTGAAAGAAAAAAACCTTATGTATCACATCATATAAATTACATGAGAGCTTAAAACTTTAAAAGACCAGTGGAAGTGTTTTTATGGATTGCAAGTCAGGAAATCTATGCTGGCAAGGGATCCTGTGGGTTGGAGGGTGGGGCCTCTGTGGATCTGGCTTGTTCTGTTGCATCCCACAGAGGCTTGATCAAATTGGGATCTGGGGAGTTTGGAGGCCAGGTCTACATCTTGGGCCCTTTGTCATGTTCCTTGAGCCATTTCTGAGCAGTTTTTGTGGTGTGTTGGCAGCATTGTCCTACTGGGGCAGGCCCCTGCCATTTGGGAGTGCTGTTGTCATGTGGGAGTGTGCTTGGTCTGTAACAATGTTTAGGTGGGTAGTAAAAGGATGTCAGGACCCAGGGTTTTCCAGCAGAACATTGTATTTTACTGAGATGATCAATGTCAGTGGTTCTAATGTTGTGGCTGATCAATGTAAATAAACCTTACTATGAGGATTTTACTATATATAATCAAATGTTTTTATTTTTTTACAATAGACTTCTGCGACCACACTTGAGATGTTCTTAAAGACTGATTTGCTGAGACATGTCTCCCTCTCAAAATTATCGAATTACACCAGAGATCTTAGCACGTCTTGCAAAAATGTCATACACCAAGGGCGTGCTGGAGAGCGGATGAACGGGGCAGCGTGGCGTGTGGCGCTCTGGCTGAGTGAACTCTGTTGGTTTGGGGAGTGGTGCAGTAATTTGTTAAGACTGGGCCCCTGAATTATTAAAGGCATATGAGTGTAAATAATTCACTGATCACCAAACAGCATGACAGGCCATTCATCAGCGTGTGTCCCCGTTGTGTACGCAGGCATACATGTTTGTGGCATGCGTGTGTGTCTACTGTGGAAGGAGGGTGGGTGGTAGAGGGTGGGAGGTTGTAGGTTCGAGCTGAGGTTTTGAGGAGGACGCTGGCCTCCAGAATAAGTGCCCTACATGTTTTCTGCATGCACACACAGCTCTGCGATGTCCCTGTTTTGCTGCTAAGATGAATTTCTGCACCAGTGTACCTTAATTACACTTCCATGAGCTAACAGGAGAGGAGGGTAAGCATGAGGAGAGCTCACAGTGTGTGAGTTTTTGCACTTTGTGGAATTATCTGAATGAAAGTGCTTCATCATAACCTGCTTTGAATTTTTATTCCTGGGAATCTAGCCTTGCACTGCCCACTTTTTTTTTTAAACTGTGTCTTCTCAATGGCAAAGCGAGTATGGTGACAAATTGCCATAAACAGGCGGAAAGCATGCAAATGCAGCGAGGAGACAAATGTCCAACCTTGTGTTTAGTCTGAAGCTAAGGTCATCCACCCTCCCATCTATCACTGTTCTAATCAGCTCCACGCAGCCCCAATGCATAGCTCGGTACCTGCTGCATAGATAACACCGAGAGAGGGAGAGGAGGGGAGAGATAAAAACAAAACTGATAAAAGATTCAACAAGTAAACATTCATATTGCTCTGGAGCAGCTTGTGTTTTGTTCGGGCTTTTGCTCTGTTCCATTTTTATGTGTGCGTTTCTCCACCGCTGCCAACCTCCCCCCTTTACACACTTATATTCTGGTGTTTGCACGCTCCTAAACTGTGGCGTGTTTGTTTTTTTGCTTGTCAGGTGTAGACAGAGGGGTTTGACCTGGGGATCGCAGAGCTGTATTTGAAGGTGATTGGAGATGAGTTGTATTGAAACGTTACTTTTTTTTCCTCCCCCCCGTCAGAGGTTCAGGGAGGGGAGACGAGGCAAATCCAGATGTCTGGCTCGGTCGTAATTGCAGTTGTACTTGTCTTTTCAGATTGCAACACCCAGGTGCATAATTGAAAAGATAGACTGTCTACTATTTTGATTTTTCTTTCTATCACTCCCTTTTGTTCTTTCTTTAGTTCATTTTCACATAAATTGAAACCTGCACTGCTTGCTATTTGATATCTCTCCCTTTCTCTTTTTCTCCATCCTTCTTTTTCTGTCTTTGTGCTCCCGATGAGTGTTTCGTTTGGCCCTGTCAAGCGATCCAGAGATAGTTGAATTAGAGCCTTGCCCCACGCAATTAAAATCTTATTATTGCTCGAGTGTGACCCAGCCTAATTTAATTGCTGTACATGCTCAAAAATGATTAATAGATACAGTTTGTAAATAGCCCGGGCAATGATGATAACGCCAAAGATATGGTTAGTTGAGTGCATTATTTCTTGCTAAAATAAACATTTGGGAAACGCATTCGGCTCGGCACATTGGATTCCTGAAATGTTAGAGGCAGCGGCGTCTGATTGTAATAACTCTAAATGAAAGATCAAAGGACGCAGCAGCCTCCCGAGGGAGAAAGTTTACTCAAACTAGGCTAAAGGAAGAGTTGTGTCTCATGCATATAGCCTATTAATCATTCAGCTTGCCTGCCGTTATTACTCGCACACTTGTCTCCCTCCGTCACCATGTTATTTTGTCTGGGTGACACTGTGCTGGATATTTGTGATGAGACATTTTGTCCCCCAAGCAAGTGTTGCCAAAACCTTGCTAGACAGTTTTAGAAGGTGTGTGTGTGTGTGTGTGTGTGTGTGTATTGTCTGGATGTGAGTACCTGCATGTGAGAGTGGACTTAATGTCCTCAGAAGGATAGAAAATTTTCAATTTTTCCACTTCAAAGTGTCAGGACTTGGGTTGAGACTGCTGGAGAATAATAGAAAAGTGTTGTCATATAAATCTGAGTGTGTGCTTTCATCCACGTGCATGTGTGTATGTGCCTTTGTGTATCCCGCTGTCCAGCGGTGCAAGGTAAATGGGTGTGTGCTCATTAATCTCAGAGTGTGTGATGGAGCAGAGTGGTCGGCCAAGCTGCTGAATGTCTAAGCAGGGCGCTGTGCGTGTGATTTATCGGGAGGAGCGTGCATTAGGGCCCATTCGTAGCCATTAGCCCGGACAGCTAAGGACGCCGCCACCTCCTACTACAGCCACAGGGACAGTGGGCGGGTCCTTGGGTTTACAGTCCGAGGCTTGGTACATTTTGTCCAGGATGTTTTACGAGCTCCATATGGCGTGTCAATAAGTGTTGATGAAGTGGTGGGATTTTGATGTTGCTGACAGCTTTGTTGTTAGGCGTGTCGCTGTGGTGGTCTTTCTGGACTGCACTTCCCAGAGATCATCTGTCAATCAACAGCATCTTTCTCTTTGGATTTTCTGCTGGTGGAGCTCACATCCCTCTTCTGTTTACTACATAAAAAACATAAAACAAAACTCAACTCTTCAAGTTCACAAACTGGCTCAAGCTTGACTCACTATCTGGGAAGGTGAGCCTAGATTAAAGAGAATCATGTCATTCCAAACATGGAGTACACCATGCTCACCTCCAGGAGGCGGGTGTTTCTCTGGCTGTCTTGCTCATGCACCTCATGTGTGAGGACTTGACACTACCACCGCTGCCAAGATTAGTTTGACTCCAAATGCATGCTTTCATGGTGCAGTGAGGTGGGCCTCCACCAAATGGCATATGTTATTAAAAACAGGGGAAGGGAATGCGCTTGCTGTGAGATTGTGATCTCCCAAATCAGATTGGGTGGAATTTTAACCATTTTACCATCTCTGAGCACAAGTTAAAACCCCTTAACAAGCACAGTCTCACAATTATAACTCTGTAAATCATTTTAATATTCCAGTATTGTAGTAGCAACTGATCTGAAACCAGACTGCATCCAAAAGAACACTAAGATAAAAAAAATTTAATTGAGAACATTTTTGCCAGATTTGCATCTGTAAAGAGGCCAATATCACAATGTAATCTAAAGGGTTCAAGAACAGTCACCATTTTATTCTGGTTATGTCATTTTCAGGCTTTGTACACAAACGAAGAGGATGGTTGTTTAGGGCTTAAACAAAGTCCAGCACTGGTTTTAAAACAAAACTTGGACACAGAGTTTGGCTCGAAAGTGTTTGCTTCACTTATGTGTTGAACTGATGGCCTTGCAGAAGTTGGATTTGTGATAGTGACCAGGTGTGTTGCTTTTCTCGTACCAGCCTTGTCGGTGCACATACAAGTATTTTATATATTGTATTTGTGCCCATATCTGTGTCCAAGTGTGTGTTTGTGAGTGTGTGTGAGCGCAGGCTATCATCCAATGTCTGTACGTGTCAGTGGCTGTGTGAATAAGCGAGGTGGGCGGGTGGGGTTATGAGGGGGTGCGGGGGAAGTGGTGGTGGGACGGGTGGGGAGTGGGGTGTGTGTGTGTGTGTCGGGGGGTGGGGGTGGGGGGTCACTCTATTTTGGCTGAGGTAATCCATCCATTGTGTTGAACTTCTTCATCTGTATCAATTCATTGAAAACACACTGGCCCTGTGGAGTGAAACTGAGCCTGCCTGGTCCTTTTCTTGACAGGGCAACGAGAGAGAGAGAGAGAGAGAGAGAGTACCGTGGCATTGGGGTGGGGGGGTGCTGGTTCTGGGGGTTTGGGTGGGGGTCCGTGAGGGAGACTTCGGAGGGGTTGAAGGGGGGGGAGGGGGTAGTGGACCATGGGAAAAACACAATCTCTGGCCCCTCTATAGCACTTGTTCCACCCCACTTCACCCGCACACCCACCCTGTGTGTGCCACTTGTCACTGACCCTTGCAACCCCCTTCTCATTCTCCCCAAGCCTTTGAGCCTGTCTCTCTCTCTCTGGGCTGCAGATGTGTGTAAGCCGCCTCCACCACCACCACTACCCTCAAACCCACCACCAACACACCCCCTCTTCCTCCACCTCCCCGAGACCTGCGGACCTCCACGCTCTAAGGCCCCTACCTCTACCACTCATGCCCAGGGATGGTGAAGCGTGGTGGGGCAGAGGCTGCGCCCGGACCCCCCGTATCCAGCCCCAGTGAAGAATGGACCAAAGGAATAAAGAATAACACAGAGGATCCCTTGTCTTTGTGGTTGCACAAAGAGGAAGCAGGCTGGGGCAAACAAGGGGAAAAAAGAGGAGGAAAATAATGTGTGTCTGTGAGTGCGTCTGTGGTTAGTGTGCACATACACATGTTCAGTCTGTGTGTATTAAGTATACTGTGTATATGTCTCGTCTTGGGGCTATGGGAGGAGGGAGGGGAGGGGGGATTATTGCTGCAACATGCACCCTCGGTGACAGAACAGTAATTGGTCTAAGGCATCCGTTCCCTTTGCCACCAGTGACAATGTAAGCTTTCATTACAACATACAGCAAAAATACTCATGAAATGAATCATTACCACGGCCCATTAGCCCGTCTCCTTTCAATAATTGAATTTGTCAGCAGTATCCTTTTCAACCACGAAAGCCAGCATCATATTCTGATGATGAAGGCGATCACTAACAACTGCCACAGGAATATCTGTATTCCTTAATTATTCTCTTCCTTCTTCTCCGGCCTGTCAATCACTGCTGTTGATGAACCTGAGTCAGATGATTAAGCATCAGCGCTGACATTACAAGATGGATTTAATCTGCGATGAGGCGTTATCAATATCATTGATTAATTGTTAACACGTGCCATTTAGTGGATGCTTTAATCTGGAGTAATTACAGTAGAGTGAGTGGCTGTGTTTATAGCCTGGGTGGCCCCTGTGGCAGTGTTAGTGCCACACTTTCAACATTCAGATATTCAAACTGTTAAGTAGCATTTGATGCTCTTTTGCCATGTAAAATGTAAAAATAATGGTAATTGCAACCGCGCCAAGGGATTTCTGCGTTTCCCAAACTCATGACACAGCACTTGGAGAAATGCAAATCTGCATTACAGCATCGCCCCAGTTTTTTTTTCTTCCTTATGTTAAGCTTCTCTCGAGCTGTAATGCTAAAGCAAGCCCATGTGAGTCTTCTAAAGGGAGAAGGAAAAAGAGAGGCAGCCAGCAGGGGGAGGTAAGACAAAAGGAAAAGTAAAGGAGAGGAAGAGACGGAGAGGGTAAACAGAGGAAGGGATGGGAGATGAAGAGAAGACGGGTAGGGGTTGAAGGAGGGAGGGGAGGCTCACTCTCTCTCTCTCCCTCAGCTGGGGCTCCTATCGATCCCATTGGTTTTTGGTTGTACATCAAGTGCGGCCAGGCTGAATGGCAGCCTGGCCAGACCTCCCCCCTTCAGTGGCCTGGGGAGAGGAGAGCACCGTGGCGGCGGCGCTCTGGCCTTTCCTGTGTCCAGCTGTGTGCTCCGTGGGGAGTACAATACTGTATTTTGGAGCTGACTGGCAGGGAAAAGGCGTCCTACTGTACTTTTACACCACTGACCTTTTGAAGGAGGAAGGAGGGAGGGAAACATGGCATTAGACTCACATTTGTTTACTTTACAGCCTCGCCATTAAAGAAAATTAGTGCTAACTTGCGTTAGTCATGCAGGGCTTCCTCTTCTGCTGCTTTGTATTCAGTTTTGAGGAAATATATTTCAATATTTCAAAACACAGACTATTTCATCTGCTAAACTGACATCGTTTTCTTAGCCTGAGGACGGCTGATTGACTTCAATTAAATCACATGGTGAGATACTTTCATGAGTATTATATTTTTCAAATGGCGCCCACAGTATGTTTCAGTTTGTATTAGTGAGCGTTCACCAGCCAGAGACGAGTGTTTGCTCTCTCTCTCTCTCCGAATCTGTAATATCAAGCTGATGAATGTGCACAGCTCCACAGAGAATCAGTTGGAACAGAAAGAGAAGGAGGCTGTTAGAGCCCCCTGGGGTGGATTGTGTGTGTGTATAGGGGGGTATGGATGTATTTTTTCATTGGACATCACTGACATAAACATCTTTTTTTGGAAGGGAGCAGTTTGTGCTCCAAAATAGGAACGTTACATGATTTACTTGTGCATTAATGTTAAAATAAAAAAAACATAACTATTCATTTTGTCATTTGGCAAACTTCTCCTCGATTCTTTCGAAGCAGCATTTAGGGACGAAGCTCTCCTGAGTCGAGCAGCGTTCACCTCTAAGCAGTGCGTTGGCTGTTATAAATAATATATGGCTTAGTTCATTTTCAGTATCTAAGAGTTTAAGTTCACAGCCTGCTCTCAGGGTGTGACACCGGGAAGGGCTGTGAAGTTTTCCTTTTGCAGGAGTCTCACTGCCACAGTGGTTCACTACAAGAAGAGAATGAGAAAAGGGAAAGGTGGTTTTACTGTGCCTGCCACAGCAGCTGCAGTCTGCTCTTTTGTATATGACGTACAAACCCTCTCGAGTTACCAAAAAAAAAAGCCATGTTGGACACAAAATGTAACTTGTTTTTATTCAGTATGGTTTACAGTTGATATATCTCTAGAAATTCTGCTTCTCTGTTTTTCAAAAAGTATTTTGCAAAGTTATTTCTAAGGTGGGTTTTTTTTTGTGAAGTCCCATGGGTCAATGTCAGATTTAAAAGCTTTAACGCTGTTGTTTTCTAAAGTCTCTTCTGTTATTCCCACCGTCTGCACACACTCAAAATGAGAACCGGGACTACTTTTCTCCATGTTAAAACAAGCCACTCGCTATTATTCAGTATTTTACAGCATCATTCATTACTGCAGCCATAAAGCCTCGGTTTGTCTTTGTAAAAGTTTCTGTTTTATCACAATTCCACTGTACAGACTCGGATGTTTTCACATCAGCGTGAGTATTACTTTACATTCTGCTTGCTGTCAATCACCTGACACCCACAGGAAGAATCTGAAGTCTCTTCCAGGAAATAATCCTTCAGAAACATGCTGCTTTACAAACTGTACTGTCACATTCAGGTCTTTTTATTTAGAAAGTCTTTGTTAGCCAGGACAGCAGTTACTTTTAGGCTAGATTTCAAACTAGATACTGTACAAAAAAAATCAGTTCAAAACAGGAGTAAATTAGCCCTGAAGGTTTTCAGCAAATGTGTGTGTAGGTGAGTCATGCTTGGCTGCTTGAGTGAAAGGTGTTAGCGGTGATGGTGGAGGACAGATCAGGGGAAAGTGTCCAAGGGCCCTCCAGTTTGCTCTGGCGCCCTGAGCTGCCTCTGTGCGTGCATGAGCCTCATTTCTCTGAGACGAAGAGGAGGAGTGGGGGGGAGAAAAAGCGAAAAAATAAAGGATGTGGGGTTTGAGGGGGATGAAGGAAGGAGAGGAGAGGTTGGAGAGGGCGAGAGAGAGGTGAAGGGGGGAGGCGGGTGGGTAGGTGGGAGGGTTGAGGGGAGGCATTGCTATAGCTGTCCAGTGAGATCCACTCACAGCTGCCTCCCCTCCTCAACGGCTCCTCCGGTGAAAAGGGCCCTGAGTGGCGAGCGGATCCATTTCAGCGTGGAAACCCCACACACACAAAGCTCTGAAAGCTGCTCTTATGCCACGTCTCGGTATCTCTTACCTGTTAGCCCGATTAATTATTCCCCCAAGTACAGGAGCCAGGGAAAGGAGACACCACGGATGGGCCAGCAAGATAGGGCTGCACTCTCTCAACTGAAGAGAGGCCAGATAAAGAAAGAGTGGGTGGTGGGGTGAAGGAGAGGAAGAAGAGGGGGAGTACTCTCTGTTGTCTCTCCTTTTTTTCTCTCAGCCTACAGTAGGAGCCTTCAATCTCCAGTGGCTAATGTACTAGAAAGTTGCTCTTACAATGTACCCACACTTTCTTAGTCACAGTAGAGTGGGTCGAAAGAGCTGGTAGCGTAGTTAATCACTATTTTTTTTTTTTTTTTTTGCCCCCACCCTCCTTCATCTATCAGCTCCAGCAGCAGCATGCAGGACACGTGAAAGACCCCTCATCCCCTCTGGAAAAAAAAGTGAAGCTGCGTTGTTTCCGCTGTTGGGGTTGCGCACCCTGGAGCATGTCGTGTGGATGGCGTTTTTGGCAGGAGAACCACCGACGCAGTGACCAGGAACTCCATTAAACGTGGCACTCGCTGCATGCCCTGATTGTTCTGGCCACAAGGAAGTGATGTGCCTTTGTGTGCAGGAGTGTATAGTCAGCTGTGAGACACAGAATATCTGTTACTGTGATGTCTGGTCAGCTGATTTCACTTTTTTTATCTAAGGAAAAAACACTTGTTTCAAAGAGCAAAAGTAGATTCAGAATTCAGAGGCATAAACCTGCCCCAGTAGTGCTGTCTTGCAACTTCTTGACAACATCCATTTGCCTTAAGTCTGAGCATCCAATCGCTTTCATGAACGAGCACTTCCTGGTTATGCAGAGCAGGGTTTCCATGGCTATCAATCAGCCAATAGCGGCGCAGCTCCTCAGAGCGGTGTGTTGAGAGCGGGGGTCTCTGGGGCAGCCTGTCTTTTTAAACAAGGCCAGACACTTCACAGACAGGGAGAGGGCCAATTAATTCTGCCGGGGGCAACGCTCCTAGGTTAGCATTTGCTTATAGTGATAAATTGGTGCTTTGTATCCACAGTAAACTACCTAGGCTCCCCCTGTTTTGGCTGGCTTGGCAGGTCCAGGAGTGATGTCATGGGGTTCAGGCTGATTAGTCGGGTGTGCCTCGTCCTTTTTCACGGGGTCACTGCACTACTGTCTGTGTAAAATTAATTAAAAGCTGGCTGGGGTTAGTGTCCGCACTAATTCCAGCTAGTCGCTAACATCTGCTGAGGAGGAAAATGAGGGAGTGTCGGTGCGGATGCAAGGTGAAAGAGAAGCCTTGGTATTTACAATATCTGTTTGCTGAACAGGAAGACGGAGATCACGCAAATGCTTCTTAATTTGTACAGTTGTACATCATCTGATGCTCATTTTAAAGGAGCCACGAGAGAGAGAATCAAGGCCATTCTGCAAAAATAAAGTCACAATCAGTTCAGGAAATGAGGAGAAACGCTTCTCAGCATGTTAAATTTATATAAAAGCAAAAACAATCAGTCGTCACTTTCCCAGTGAGACTTGATGACTCTGCCAGTAATGATAATCTAACTACAGATAATAGTATCTTGATGTAAACAGTGTGCATCTTCATCCTCAGTCCTTCCTGCTCTTATCCCAGTTTTCATAAAGCTACCGTGACTAGAAGTAGCCTCTGGTGACTCCCCTTGTACAGCCATGTGGCCATGTGGTCTGAATTTAGCCATCCTTTATCTTCCTCTCCCATCCGGCTTCCTTTCCTTACTCTCAGTCTTTGCTAAGTGGTTGCATACATACATGTGTCTTCAGAGTCCAGCGAGCACCAAAAGCAGCAATACTGCAGGAGGAAGGAGGCAGGGAGGGAGGGCATCTTGGATATTTTATTTACTCATTATTTAAAAACTTCTCCCAGTGCCTCATTATTTCTTCAGCTACAGCATAGCATCCCTGCAGCATTCCCCTTTAAAAATCTCCCCTCAAGGTGAGAAAGGTTGATCATTTTTCTTTCTTTTATGCAAGCGGCGTGAATGAAAGTCACGGCCAATTTCCCTTTTAACATGGACACGGGGAAAAAACAACAAGTACTAGAGCAACAAAACAGCCTTCAGTTGCCGAAGCGGGATCTTTGATTTGGCATATCAAAGGGGAGCGCGATCCCTGGGTTGCCGTGGCTCCCAAGGTCGGAACACACAGACCTACTTCGCCTGAATCTGATTGGCTGGCTGTTTCAGTGCTGCTGCACATTTGCCTAAATGAAAAAAGGGCCTCCATTAGAGTTATAGGTAGAAAATGTACTTTCCTACTAAACAAATAAAGTGTAAATGAATGTGCTTCATAGGTGTTTGTTACTGTAAATTATGATGAAATTGTTTGCAATCCCTTAACTACCTTTCATTTGTTTATCACATTGTTGTAAATTGAATTTCCATCAAGGATTCGCACAAAATCATGAAAATGTGAAGCTCACCAGAATGCACGGAATGGATGCACATGTCTGTGGCTTTTCTAAATTGCCAAATGTTCATTTATGATATAATAGAAAAAAGTTTTGAAAAAAATGATGTTTTTCTAATACGCCTAATTACGCAAACACATCACACAAGTTTACTAAATGACATATGTTACATATAAAAAGTTGTTTTCTAAGAATGACTGAGGCTGAAATAAACCCCTTGCCTCCCTCCATATACACACACATTACTTTCAGCTGACTGGTTTATCAGAGCCGTTCAGTCCCGTCTGGATGTGAGCCGTGTAGGCGGAGGGGAGCCGCTGATCCTCCGGCGGATTTGAAAAAGGGAAAGTTGATATCATTCCCACTGTCGGCTGAGCAGGGCCCAGAGGTTTCCCCTCATGGGGGGTCCTGAGAATGTCACTCTCACTCCCATGCAGGAGACCCCTCCTCCTCCACCTCCTCCTGCCATTATATTCACCTACATTATCTCTAAATGTCACTGAGAGTAAAACCAATAGCACAGGGAGAATTTATCAAGGAGGTATTATGCTCTTTTGGGTTAATGGAAGCACATAAAGCAGTGGATGTGATTTTAGCCCATATATGACACATTTATCATACATGTAACTGCTGCCACTGAGTATTTATTAATCCTTATATTGTTTAAATGTTTCATAAATACTTTTACATTGTTTATATGCTCAAACTTAACAAAGACCAGAACTGCGCACAGTTTATCCTCTTGTATTCTAGAGATAGATCCTAGAAGATAAATCTGGTGATATTTTTTATTTATCTTATTGTCAACAAGTGACATGGATCAATTGATCGCATTAATGCAGTATTGTTTGTTTGGCTATAATCTGACATGGCTTCTTTCTCTGTGCCATCACCCATAATTTGTCCAGGAAAAAAAAAAAAATTGAAATACATCAATAAGTAATGTAGTTGTACACATGCTGCTGTACATACTAGTGCACCAAATGTGCTGCTGAAAATAGGCTCCAACAAATCAAGTCAAGTCAAATTTTATTTACGTAGCCCAGTATCACAAATCACACATTTGCCTCAAGGCGCTAACAACAATCTGTACAGCATTACAACACCCTCTGTCCTCAGACCCTTGAACAGGACAAGGAAAAACTTCCCCACAAAAAAACCCTGAACAGGGAAAAAATAAACAAAACAGTGCAAATGTACTGTTTACTCCAGTTAAAGCAACAGTTGTTAAAACTACAGTGTCCAGGTTTTTCAGGATGTTATTTAG
The DNA here is from genome assembly GCF_001640805.2 of Lates calcarifer. Taxonomy (NCBI): domain Eukaryota; kingdom Metazoa; phylum Chordata; class Actinopteri; family Centropomidae; genus Lates; species Lates calcarifer. Next base: position 3,326,483 of record NC_066854.1, read on the forward strand.
CCTTGAAGGAGGTCCTGTTTTACATCTTCAGTAGGAAACAGAGAGCACTGTGAGACAGACAAACACACGTTGTAGGCTGATCTTTTCATGGGATTTGTTGATAATCAGAAAATGATAGAATATCCCACACCTTATCTTTTTAATATCTGTTGATCTAACTCTTTACTTTACCACTGGGACAATAGCTTAGTGCTCCTACTGCACATAGGAGAATACAAGTATCTGCATATCTTCACTTACTTTTATGCTGATCTTCATTAACAGAAATTATATTTTCAGATTGTATCCTTCTGGGGGAGGTCTAGTCATTTTCTCAGGGCTTTTTAGCATGTTAAATACAGGATACATGCACATTTGAAGGGGGCTCTGTCCCAGCTTTAAGTACAACCACTGTCAGCATATTTCCTCTGTTGGCTTGGCTCATTATAACTGCAGCTTTATGAAATGTGACACTGTGAATAGTGACAAAAAAGTTTTTTTTTTTTTTGTATGAGCCGTGAGTTCAATTGGAACAGTGGGATATGACGGATCTTTCCTGAAAGGCTACAAACACCTGGTGGTTATGGGTTTGGACAGCAGACATGTCATATTGACGGCTTCCCCCCACTTCAGCAGCACCCCAAGCTCCGGCTTTTGTGGATTTTTTTAACACTCTGAAATTGTCAATCGAGTCAGTGGCCTGGACAAGCTCTTTCTTTGTGACACTGGGGCTTTAAAATGGTGCCAACCAAGCAGCATGGACGAAGGATTTGAAAAAGGCACAATGAGCTGGAAAAAAAAAATCCTAGCTACCTGGGAAACAAAACCAGGGGCAGGCGAGAAAATGTCGAAGAAAGAGAAAAGGGGGGGGAGAAAAAAAAAAGTGTCACAGACTGACCCTCCCTCCCCTCTATTCCCCAGCCAATTCTGAGTCCTCGGAGTGAGCGGCAGGCATTTCTAGTCTTGAGAGGAGTGACAGAGAGAAAGGCAGGGACAAAAAAAGAGAAAGAGAGAAAGAAAGTGAGAGCCCATCCGAAAAGAGGGGGAGAACAAGAGAGAAGAGAGTGGCAAGGGGGAGGGATAGAGGGAGAGCAACTTGAATCGTTGTCATCAGCTCCGTCACGTTGAATAGGCCTAATGAATGCAAGTGAGTGTTGAGGAGCCATGGCCAGCTCTATCAAGGCAGGTAATACCGCCCAGATTTAATTGGGAGCAGGTATTGGAAGGGCTGTATTACTTTAATTGGGTAGGGGTTCTTTAAATGGAAAAGACAAAGTATAATGGCCAAATTGTGGTGCACAATAGCACTTAGCCTGGGATTGTATGCATTCGCTAATCTGCCCTGGAATGAGGCAATTCTGAACAATTTTCTCAGTGAAACCAGCTGCAGAAAGCTTGTCCCCCTTTTTTGTTCTCCCTTGGGAAAATGTAAGATTGAAACAGAAAATACCTTTACCCGGGCAATCATTTGCCACGTGTGGAAAGCGGATACAGCAGTGAGTGGTGGAAAAAAAAAGAAAGGGAGAGAGAGGGAGAGAGGGGAATCTTTGTAGCAGGGAGAATGGAAGGCAAAGGAGATAAAGCAGGGCTCAAAGTGGGGCCTGTCACGGTCGCCAACAAGAGAATAAAGTGATGACATTTACAGTGACAGATGAGACTGCAAGGGAGAACTGCCCACTATTTAGAGGGAGGAATCTGATATTTAACAGACATGGCCTCTGATAATTAACAGTGGACATGTATTTAGTGGTGGGCCTTGTCATTATTAATGACAAGCTGAGATACTGATATCCACCCAATCTTAATGAAGTACAGCCCGCCATGCCAGGATCTAGGGATGCAGGATGCCACATGACGGATGTGTTAAACACTTGTGAGAAAGTTGTATTTTACTCTATGGACTTCTAACCACTTTTAATCCTGATGAACTTTTTCTGAAGTTTATCAGAGAGGAGTGGAAAAAAAAACATCCCAGTTGTAGGAAAACACTGCAACTATAACCCCTGCACTCGCTGTGGACAGGAAGTGCTTAGCAGCACGCTGCCACATTATCCCAGCGTGCACCGTGCTAGTGCGCTCAGCCTTGTGTATCTTATCACCAAGGGAAATGGAGGGAAGAGGAGCAAACAGCAGAGAAGTCGAAGCCATGTTCGCATCAAAAGAAGGAAGTCCCTCTTTTTTTATCACTCTTCTACTCTCACTTTCTGCCGGGAGTGGGGGAAGGCAGGGGAGCTAAGTTGTACGGTAATTGTGCTGGTGAAGTGAGAATGATTGCTTTTTATTGTCCATTGTCCCCACAGGTTAGTGCAAGGTATTGTGTATCCTCATAGTGGAGAGGGAGAGTGGGGCACAAAGCATGCAGCGGCGAGGGCCTCTCCTTTAGCCCAGGTGGGTTTTACATTTAGCCTGAAAGCCGGCTGAGATGGGAGATAGCAGCCGGACACTGTGCTCGCTAAAAGGATGCCCTGCTGGGTTGTCACTGCCATGCAATCCAGAACGTTCACTCCACTCAGGGCACATATACTTACCTTCACAAAGACTCTATGCAAAGTTTCTTAGGACGGCAGCAAGCAATTCAAGCCTGCCACTCTTTTCATTTTGCCGTCATCAAGTCCAAACTGTAATGACTATATCTTGTATTCTGCATTGTAACAAGGAAAAAAAACTAACAGCAGTATTGTCCCAAGGAAGCAAACCTTGGCATATTGTTTGAAGGCTAAATTGCTCCCTGCGAAATGCACCCTCTGCTTTATTGCAGGCGTCTCTCCCATTAAATGTGTGGGTATTGTGTATGGATTACAATAGCTAAGAGGAACCCAGGGACAGCTTAACCGTTCAGAGAGAGTGAGAGGGAGAGTCTATAAAAAGCACAGAGTGGCTGGGGTTTTGTCGGGAGATGCATGCTTGCTTTCCCACCTGGTGAGGAGAGGAGAGGGTTTTAGGGAAGAACTCATTGTCATGAATATTACATGTGGAGGAGAGGAGGCAAGAGGAAGTAGCCAACTCCAGAATAGAACATTCCTGTATATTAGATTACAGTACAGCGATTCCTTAGAGGGAAACTCTTGATTAACTTGTACCAAGTGTGTCTAGCAATTAGTTACACTCTGCAGTGGGTAATCCATTGGTATCAGAATGACTTAGTAATGATATGTAATTAAAAGATGAATGAATATGTTACTCATGTGTAATACAAATTGGATCTAGAGCACACTTTGAAAATGCACTGGACTCGTATTCAAATTTATTACATTAATACCGCAATGTATCAAATCTTTCATTTTACCTGCCAGCCTACAGAGTCTGGTTTATGTCTGAAAACTTGAAACAACCTCAAGCCATTTTCAGTGATGAAGTCTTTTTTTCTCCATTCCACTGATCATGAAATTAAGAAACCATCATCTCATCAGCTGCATCACTACAGAGCTACTGAAGCCTCGTTGGCTGGGATGATTATCTAAAGTAGTGCTTTTGGTGCAGCTCTGTTGTAGAAGTTTCTCTTACAAGTACGTTCTTAGGGCAGAGAGAAATTGTGCAACCTACTAAACTGAATCAAAATTTTCTAACATTTGTTTGACAAAATGTTTTGTTAACAATACAATTAATTGAGAAAATAATGGACAGATTAATCAATAACTAAAATTAGTTGCAGCCTTATTCGACTGTCCGATAGTTCTTACAGGCACCTTAAGTTATGCCAGTAAGCCAACAAACATAAAACCAAGACTTTTGAAGCAGCAAAAGTAAATTAAATGCAGCCATTTTTAATGCTGTGAAAGTGTGCGCTTCCTGCTCTGAAATGTATTTCATTTCATGCAAGTATTTTCTGCTGCGTATGCAAAACATACTGCAACCAAAGCATCAACACCAAATACCATTAAAAGAGACAATGCTTAGATTATTCTAAGTATTAAAACCAGATTTTTTCATTTCTGTATCTTACAGTACGCATATGGACACAGATGTATGGAAGAAACTGTGTGATATCACTCTCACGCTTGACTTTCTGGGTTTCAAAACAAAGCTTTTGCATTTTCACAAGTCTCTCCTCCACCATCCACATCCCACATGTCAGTCTAACACATGTTGCTTTCAGTGACTTCTTTACAAATCAGGCATTTGTCACTTTTAATGAACATTATTTTGCACCTGGCACAAGGACAATCTGCCTTACAGATGTACGTTATTTCAGCACTGCTGCGGCTTCTGTTTGGACCGAAGATTCAAAAAGGTGTTATTTTGTTAGAGGGAGATATATTTTTAACACCATCAGACCATCAAAAAGCTGAAGATGTAAGAGGAGTGGATGGAAGAAAACAGTTACTGTATCAGATTCATTGGGTGGAAATGTAATTAACTGCAAATGAACTGGCGCCTGATACTTCAAAATGCAACCAAAGCAGCACTTTGAAATTCTTACTTTGTTATCTGCTTTTAAAAAATGGCAATCTTTTCTGTTGATTATCCATTTTAAAAACTATTTATTCAATTCATCTTTAAAAAGACGAAACATTTTCCTTTCAATACACATATTTTTAACTGATATCAGCATCTGATTGAAGCAACAGAAAAACATGTCAACAACAAAACAGACCTCACTTGTCCTACTTTATGGCTCAGTTTTCCAATTAGGGATAAATAATTCTGTATTTTTTTTTGTATTACAGGTGCAGGTAAACTGTTAGCCACACTTGGACTCATGCAATTACAGTTGGTTGGTTGTTTGGTTGGTCAGTCAGTAACCACCACTTTGGTCCAGAGTGAAATATCTAACAACTGATGGGTGAACTGCCATAAAATTTGGCACAGACATTGAGGGTCCCCAAAGGATGAATCGTAATAACCTGAGTGAACCCCTGACTTCATTAGTGCCACTATAACACTGACATTTTGGCTTTTCTGTGACATGTATTATAGTACAGTATTATAGTTTGTAGGGATATTTATGTTCCCCTTCAGGATGAAGCCTTGTTACAATTTTTAAAGCCCTGACTTTTCATGTTGCATCAGCAAAAGGTCAATTTCTTTTACTTATCCAGTGAAATACTCCTACAACTACAAGCTGGAATGGCTCAACACTGTGTTGATTCATGATTCCTAGATCATCCTGATCCCCTGAGGTTGACATTTCTGGTTTTGAATAATATGTCTCTACTACTGTATTGATCCCCAAGAAATATGGTACAGATATTCAAGGTCCCCAGAGGATCAGTTTCAAAGACTTTGCTGACTTTTCATCTAGTGACACCAGCAGGTTAAAGTCTGGTGATTTTGTGCTGATTCATTTCATAAATGTTGAAAAGGATCAGCACAAAAGTTAATACATTTATGTTCCCCAAAATTGATTCCAAATGACTTTGTTGCTCCCCTGACTGTTTATCTAGAACCACCGAAGGGTCAAACTTTCCATTTATTCAGTACAGTATCTATCTTCTTGATGGATTGGCCCAGAATTTGGCACAGACAGTTGTGATTCCTAACAATGAATCCTGATTTTGGTGACCCCTGACTTTTCATCTAACACCATGATAAGGTCAAAGTTTCAAATATTCAATTCTAAATAGCTTGCTAGTCTCTTAACTTGTTCCCGACTAGGACAAATTATTGCCCTGTATTTTTTATATTACAGCTGCTGGTGATTTTTTCTCTCTCCAAGTGAACTGTGAAAACCTTATCCAGAGCCACAACAGTGCGCACTGGTGCTCAAAGCCCACTCTGTTTCGGCCATGGGAGTTTCCTCCTCTGAAACCAGAGGCGGAATTTAAACGGCGGGCGTCCATCCATCAGTGTAAAGCAGATGAATCGGTCTGATTCTGTTAAAGAGTTTTATGGCTACGAGGTGGCGAGAGCTGGTCCTTAGATTGTATGATAAAGTATGGCAGGCAGATGAAAACAAATAGGACCAAATGAGTAATCAGGCCCTCGCCGCCCCCTATACATCTCTCACAACAGAAGTACCATTGCGCTGAGAGTGTACGCAGACGCTACAGTCTGGTTGAGAGGTAATGCGAGCTTGTTTTTGGGTGGGGGGTTGTGGTGTGTAGGGGGTGGTGGCAGTGTAATTTGTTCTGTCTGGCGGAGGCATGTTGTGTTGATGAGGATGGGGGCCTCCGTACACTTGCTCCCTGTACAATTCCAGTCTGGGGTTGCAAGGCCCCGGGTGGCACTAAAATACCCATATCCCCCTGCCATGTGAGCCCATAGAGGCCTCCACCGGTAGTGCTGAGTGTGAGATGAATAGATAACACACACACATAGACACACAACCCCGGCAAACAATGTTTCCTTCACTCACAGTTAAAACATTTTCTGTGACAAGTCAGGGAGGTATTTTTCCTCTCCCCTGCCTCTACAACCTGGGCCATTTTCTCAAACCGCCTCTCTGCAGCTGGCCTCGGCCCGGGCCGGTGTCAGTTATTTCATGGTGACAGAGAGAGTTAGGCCGACATGTGTTAGCGCCGAACCCTCCCTGCAGTTGAGTCTGCCAGGGCTGCTGCTGATGAGAACAGACAGCCAGGTAGATCCACAGGCACGATAGAAGTCAATGGAGGATTTCTAGGCTTCTCAAAGGGTTTCATCAGTGAAGGATTTCTGGGTCCCTCAAAGTGTTACATCATTCCCACTGCAGTGATATACAGTAACAAACTGTGTGCATGTGGAGAGGTGTGAGTCCTGAAAATATCATTGTTATATCCATTAAATGTGGAGTTTTTGTCGATATTTTAACCCACAACTTCTGCAGCTAGGGTGCCAAGTCAATCAGCGGACATTCTGTCATGTTGTCTTTTATTTGTTTAAATAAAAAAATAAATGAATGAGCTAACCTATTGTTACTCTCATTTTTTACATATATTTTATGTTGGTCAGCATAGTGTTTTTATTTCTTTCTTTTTTGGCCACTTGATGGCAGCACAACAAGCTGTAAAAACAAAACTTAGCCACATAGCCAAAAACTGACACTAAGGTAGCTACTAATTTCCTGTTTAAATATCTTACAGACATGGTGCAACATTAGCATTTATCATGTCAACCTGGTGAATGTAAGTACAATATTCACTCTCCTTTTTGCTCTTTTTTGTTTGCTCTGTTCTGAACCCTGACTCAGGAGAATGTGGAGGAAATACTGACACTGAGGTAAAAACCGAGTGTTCTAATTTTACGCAGCCAGCAGAGGACGGGGCGACGTTAGCATTCATTTGGAACCGTGTTGGGCTGAAAGTAAGTCTAATATTCACTCTATTTTTAGCTTTAGCTTTAGCTTTAGCTTTATACATATAGTTTTACCTCAACTAACTGTATGAGGGCAATATATTTCTCTCTAGCTGCCGAGTACTACAGTTAGCTAGTTGCTAACTGTGCTAACATTTGGTGCTATGTTTTTATGTAGTTATTCGTGTATTTGGCTAGTTGAGGGCAGCAACACACAGCTAACAGCAGCTAACCAATTGCTTCTTTACACAGCCAGCAGAGGATGGAGCGATGTGAGAATTCATTTGGAGCCATGTTGTCTTCACTAGGATGAATGTAAGTCTAAAATTCTCTCCTTTTTCTCGTTTGTATTTGTCTCCACTATTTTTTAGGGGAATATGTTACTCTTAAGTTACAAAACGCTACAGTTTAGCTAGCTAGTTAGCTAGCTTTGTCATTAGGTTTGTCAGAGCTTTTCTGTTGGAAACAACAACAGAAAGGAAAAATGATCCTGTACCTTGATATCTATCATGTCAGATCTGTTCTTGAATTGTCTTTTAGGGCCGCAATATATGAAGTGGGGCTGCTGAATGCTAAAACTCCAAACCAAAAAGTAAACTTTTGTAACTAATGAAACTTTCTTAAGTAACATTCCCAAGCATTTGTGACAGTTTGCTGCACTTGCCTACAAAAACTGACTTAGCACATGCACAGTTTATTTACTCTCTCTCTGCCCCTCCTCTCTCTCAGCGAGGAATGAAATCATCTGAGTTCTGTCCGCAGAGGATAATCAGACTCATGTTTGTATACATTTCACCAAGCGTGCCTGGCTCTGCATGTTTCATAGCTCGTTGGTTTTCCTTCCTCATGTTGTTATATGAGTCACTGCTGCTCTGGTGCAGCAAATGTCTTGAGTTGCATGTGGGATATAAAAGGGGGAGGCTTGTGACTGGAAGGTTGCTGGTTCAAACCTGTTGAGATGTCTCTGAGCAAGGCATGTGTAACTGTAAGTAGAGAGGGTTGTGGTTGGACTGGGGAGCTTGCAGGGGTGAAGTCAAAGTGGGGCTTTTGCTGGGAAAAGTTCAGTTTGACTTTCTCTGGATAAATAAAGGTTAAAAAGAAGAAGTAATGTGTGTGTTTGTGGCTGTGTGTGTGTGTCTGTTTGAAGCGCTGCACCTTTGAAGGCGGCCTGCCTGTGAGCTGTCAGTGGGTCCCGGGGTGGGGAGGCGGCGGCGGCGGAGACGAGGTTAAGTGCAGCTTTTACGCGCACACAGCGAGGGAGAGGAAGAGGGCAGCAGTGGCAGCCCGGTGCCTGGGATAAACTAATGTCTGAGTGTGTGTGCGTTTGTGTGTGTGTGTGTGGTGGGGGGTTCGGCTGGGGTCGTAGCCAGCAGCAAGGTTAATGCAGAGATCCTTTCACACACAGCCGCCCTGTTTTCTCTTTGTCTTTCTGTCTCAAAGATGTAAAGACACACAGACATGCAAACCATAGGTTCAAAGCTGAATCTTTGAAGTAGAGGCCATATCCTGGATTCATTAGGCTGGACATTCAGTTTCAGTAGTGTGAAGCCTCTGTTACTTCAAAACTTTACACTAAGTGATCAGATATCATGTACATTTTGTCACATATATTGGAAATGTAAAAGAAAGCCCTTCTAAGATGGCAGCACTTTCATGCTAATCCAATTAATGAATGTGTGAATGTGATGTGTGTTTTCAGTGTCTCCATCTTGTTTTGCATTACCATACGACTCTAGGAAAGCTAATAACAAAGTGCTTTAAAGCATTTCATCGCACTGCAAGTTACTACTGTCAGATCATCTTATACATATTATAATGTGTCTTCAACATGCAACATTTTTGCCACAAAGTTACAGACAGGATAGATGTTTGGAGTGTGTGGCAGGATCATCTAATGGCATACAACAGGAGATCCTTCAGGAAATGATTTCCATCATCCCTCCTTGTTGTTGCTAACAGCCTGTTCGTTGTGAAGTCCGTGCGCTGGCTTGGAGATGACACAGGCTTGATTGTCCCTGTGATTTGTGATATCATCGCTCTTGGAGTCTCATCATGCAGCCTCTTTTCTTTTTCCTCCAGTCTTGCTCAGTTTGTGGGTGTGTGTTGTGCTTGTGGGTGCGAGGGTGTGTCTGAGAGACGGTGCGCTTTGAAAGAAAACACTAAACACAGCTGTCAGTGATATGCCAATATGTATTTCTGGGATTCAGGTGGTCGATGGAGCGTTTTCTCTTATTTCTGTGGATATTGGGGCAGATGTGGATGATGTGCCATCAGGTCTGGTGAGGACCAGTCATACAATCCTTTATAACAACAGCATTCTTATGGAGGTGAAGTAAATCTGTCGAGTTCAGGTGAACTTTGACACACGTGCTGTTTGACATTTGCAAACACACAACTGTAAACCCACATTTTTTTATACTCTTCTTATCTTTAGGATAAACTGCTTCACAGAAGACATGCAACATGGTTTGAAGTCTGAATTAATTGTGTTAACCTTTTGTGTGGTCATAAAGCTTCCAGTGTCTAGTCTCTAACTAGTTTTGACATCTTCTTTTCCTCTGATACTCAGCAATCAACCTGTAGCTTTTTTGTAATTGGAAAACGTCTTATACTGTCTTGCTCTTAGTATGTTCTGGTATTGTAATCACAATTTTCACCCCAAGCTAAACATGACATCTGTCTTGTCTGGGTGTTGGTCAAAAGTCTTACTGTGAAAGTACATGAAAAGAGCTTGATGGAAAGTGGAAACGTAAATGTATCAGCAGACGTGTGTTTACTTTCAGCTGCTTCCTCCTCATTTCCTGTGAGATATTTCATTAAAAACATCATAAGTCTGTGAGAAAGAATAATTGTGAGCACATGATATGTCCTGAGCTTGTAGTACTTGTTGACAAGCAGCATGCTGATGCCTCCCTACATGTGTCTCTCTGATAGTCTTGGCCTGCGTTCGTCCTAATGAATTAGACAGGGTGCTAACAAGAATCACCAAGGGGAGACGGGAGCTGCTGACAGTTAGCAGCTCTCTGTAACGGCACTGGTCACCTCAAAAAATTATGTTTGGAACAGGATGTCAGTTTTTACACTTAATGATGATATTTGGAGCATGTATATACTTATGTATATTACTGTGGAGATCCTAGTTTTTGTATTTGTACTATTTGTATCCTTATGCTGATGGTATTTCTTTTTAAACATTTTAATGTCTTTGTTTTGTTTTAATATTCTGCAATTATTTTCAACCTTTTTGCTACAAATATGTTGTTAAGTGTCATGCTGATGTTTTTAATGCTCCATATGTTACCTACTCCATGCCAGCAAAGAAAAAAAGGAAAACACTGTACCTGAGAACAGAGACTTGTAAGACAGTAGGCGAGCAGAAAACACAATCTCACACCTATGAGGGGTGCTTAAACAGAGCAGTTCTGATTGCAAACTCTGTAAGAGCTAAGAAAACTGACTTTAAGGGCTTAACATTTACCCAGACTAACTAACAGAGTCGGTTAAAAAGGAACAACAACATTAAATAAGAAAATAAACAGCCCTGCATTGAGCAGTTTTAAAAGCTGCGTATTCACTGTGCAACCTTGGCCTTTATGCATCTTGTTAAGACAGTGCTTTTAGTATGATTTGTGTTCTTTATGGATGTTCTTTTCACGGAGATCAATCTCCCCACAAAGCCCTTTATTTAGCCATTCGCCCAGATTATGAAAAATGTATTAATTAAAATAAGAGCCTTCTGGATGGTATCACATCACCGAAACAGATCAAGCTGAAATATTTATTGGTGACTCAACACAGTTTGGAGCTTTTTGCCAGAGATAAAGTTGATCTGCCATAACCTTGATTGCTGACACAAACTCAAACAAACAGCTTAAAGTTTGTGAGTTATGGTGGAAGTCTTGATGACGCTTGTAACATCAGTCAGAGAGCAGACGGCTTTGCTTTTTGTCACTGGCTGGATAGCTAGCAAAACAGCCAGTTGATGAGATGATGATGTATTGGCATCGAGGTAATCTCCTGGCACTTACTTGGCGTCCAACAGAAAGTGCACCTCAAAGTGGTGTTTTTAGTGTCCAGGATTGTGTATTTTATGTGTGACTACAAAAAAAAAAAAAAAAAACTACTGGAGAAAGAGGTTAAAAGTGATCTGTTATAGTTAGAGAGCTTCAACCTCAGCATGAGTTTTGATACTATTAAAAAAAAAAATCCTTTTCAGTCCAACCCAACACATTTTCCTGTATACTATACGAGCCGCATCTTCCAAATCTAACAAGTTTACTTAGAGCTCTCGTCTCATTTACAATGATTGATTAATGTTACAATTAAAATTCCTAGCTGAGATTGTTTTGATTAATATTCCCTTCTTGTCTTGAGGTTCCAAACCACCCATGATGACGTGGAAATAAATAAACACGCACCGGAGCACTGGCAGAATTCTCAGAGAGACGAACAACATCTACCCAGAATCCTTGGTGGGAGAGAGAGACAGAGAGAAAGAGGGGGAGAGAGAGTGAGAGAGAGGGAGCACTTCCCATATTTCTGCCGCTGATTGACAAGGCTGACATATGGAATAGTTCACCTATTCCCCAGTGACAGGAAGATGGGGGAGAGCGCAGGGAGAGGCGGGTAAACTTGCCTGCGAGGCTGAGCACTTTTTTTTTTTTTCTTAGATTCAGCGCCTCTGATCAAAAGGACTCATATCTCCCCTACTAAATTTAGCACCAGTGGCAATTAGTGGCGGAGTCACACAGCCACTCCAGGAGCAGCTGACAAATGGTACCTTAACAAGTCGGAGATGTACGCCACAGTTTGATGGATTTGTGTGTGTACAGCTGAGGGGAACTTACTGGAGTGTTTTTCTTTCTGTGTGCGTGGTATGTGCATGTGATAAAACATACTGTGTGTGTATGTGTGTGCGATCGGCTCTGGCGGAAGTACACTGATCAGCTTCAGCTTGTGTTGGTTAGTGAGCTTCAGACAGGTTGTGCATCTATGCTGGCAGCTAAAATACATCTTGAATATGAGTTAGTTAGTTTCATAGCTGAAAGTATTAATTCTTAAATGTGAGGATTTCCCACTTTTCTCAGTTTTATATCTTTGTAAATTGAGCATCTTTGAACTGTGGTGGGAACACATGAAAAATTGGAAGACATCATAGTAAGGCTTACCAATCAGTAATGAAAATACATTTATATATTCTTCATCCTAGATTCTTCAAGATTTTGTATGAAATGCAACCATGGTTGCCAAACTAGAGCAACACTGGGCTGAACTTTGGTATCCCATCAGCAGATGAAAGTTTAAACTGCCTGCTGTTGGGAAAATGCAGCAGTCATGTTGTATAGATTATACCTGAGATTTGTTCAGAAGTTTTACCAACACCTTGATGTGTCAGATTTGGTGAAAATTAGTGACCAGAAATCATACGTAGATGCCCTACATCAGTCAAAGTCAATAATTCAATGTAAACAAACCCAAATTTAATCTAATTTAATTCCATTCTATCCCCACATGACCAACTCTGTCTGTCATAAAAATACAACACATCACTGGGAATCTATTTTTTGCTAATTTGACTTAAGATTAGAAACACGAGGAGGCAGTACAGAAAGAGATTATACCTGCTTCATTTAGACAAATGAAGCGTATATTCATGACTCCACTCATGAATTCATGCATCTCCACTGCAACAAGTATGTTAATATAAACAGAAAAATACAAGACCTGAGCCAGCATGTGAACACCTGCACACCACTACTATGACAGCATCATAATTACAGCAAATTATATTACTGTCAAAACACACAGATCTGATCTGCTCATTGGAAACGTGGACACACACTCTTACAAATCAGATGTGAGACAAAAGAAACAGAAGGAAGGGCAGACAGACAAACATGCTGAGAGACAGACGGGTGAATCAGAGACCGTATTGCTAACAGAAAGGATAGAATGACATCATGGCTCATTTGAGTCACTTCCCAGTTAATGCAGTGATATCAACAGAGCATCATTTCCTGTAAATTACCAAAACAACCACAATGATAAACAGGAATTCAGGTTGAATAGAAAACACTACAGGAATTTCTTTTCATCATCTTTCCTGGTGCAGTCTTTGTTCTTGTTATTTATCTATTTTAAACATGTAATTGACTTAATGCAACCACTGGTCCTATGTTATTTACCTGTAAGTCTGTGAGAGCTGCTAAGCCTTTCTGAGAATTGTTCTGTGTTGCTGCTGCATGAAGTGAAGTCGATGAACTGCCCTTACATCATCCTCACTTACCCAGGAGAGTCTGTTGTCTGTTAGATGCACACACAGACACACAAACACATTCACGCACTCTTCACATGGCTAGCCAACCTCCTGAGAGAGAAGGCAGCTAACCGTCTCAGTAGAGGAAATGAGCTATCTGCTCCACTTCTTTCTGAGACACACTTTTTCCTGCACACACATACACATGCAGTTCCCCCTGACATTTTTAGACTCTCTGTACTCCTTGCAGATCTTCTGTTTGTTTGTATCTGTTCTGTGAATACATGCATGCACATCTGGTTGTGCGTGCAGACTTCTGTGTGTGTGCTTTTAGGTGAGTGTGTGTGCATGCGAGCATCCCAAGCAGTGAGTGAGTTTGACCTTAAGCTTCTCCTCCCTCTTTACAGTGCCAGCTCTTGTGTACGTTTCCTGGGCCTCCAAGATATGAGAGGGGAAAATATCTGCCGACAGCCCATCACAGTTCACGGCTCTTTGTTTATCCATTAATAATTGAGCATAGCTGAAGACAATACAAGGTGTGTGCTTGTGAGTGTGTGCGTGTGTATTTGTGAGTGGGTATGTTTAGCTGAGGGTTGGAGGTGGGATGGAGAAGGATGTCACTGAGGGAATTTACGCCTCGCATCGCAGTTTGGGCTAAACAGCAGGTTTTCTCTCTGAAGTGTGCCTGTAAAACACAGGGAGGGTGTTTGCAATGTGTATTATTGCTACTATTTATCATAATATTTAGATAAAGTGAAATAATTTAGGATTTTTGCTCCACTATATTCACCAGCGAGTCACTAACTTTTGTTGGTCTATCATTTGGTGCTGTGGAGGTAGCGCACAGTGCTTTTTGTCTGGAAATAGCTGCGTCTAAAAACATAGTTGATGAGAGTAGTGAGTTAAAGTTGATATAAAGTTTTGGGCTGTAAAACCAAAACAGGTAGAGGATGCTAATAAAGACCATGTTAGCATTGCTGTTTATTTGATTTTTCCATTGCAAGCAAGAATACAGTATATTGCTGTGGATGTGTAATAATTGTGATTGGTTAATTTTAGATTTAGTAAGTGATGCTCTTATGCCTCTGTTTTCATCCTTTGCTTCAATAATCCATTCCTTGCCATTTTTGCAAGACTTGACAAAACTGCAGGAGAGCGCAACTTTATTGTAAACCATTTGGGAAACAATTAAGAAGTGTTTATTGTCCTTTCTTCAAGACTACTTTCCACCCGTGTCCCCATCTCACTCCAAAGGAACTGAATACATTAGTATAGTAGCATGTTTCCGGGGTGCTGCCATCGATATGTGGCATTATAAAGTGATACTTGAGTCCAAGCCTGAGTTGATTTACTATTTTGAGTTCACATTTAAACCAGGGTTTGTCTTCGTCTCTCACTCCCTCCTCTAATTATGTGGGCCTTTTAGACATTTTTCCCCACAGAGTGCTTGCTGCCAGAACAAAGTCAAAATTGTTTCCCCATCGGAGGCGGCCCTTGAGTGAGAGTCTCCTGACGTCTCTGTGCACAGAGAGGCGAAGACTCCAGTCCTCTGGGGGCTTTCAGCGAAAATAAGTCGTACAAGTGAACGGTTCTGACGGAAAAAGAAATGACAAAAAAAGTTTTTAAAAAAAGATAGAGGAATTTACAGAAAGGATAGTGTAATGACACAACGATCGCTGTTTCTCTGTTGATTGCCAGGGATGCCACCACTCCCTGTGTCTTGTTGGGGATGATGGGAGAGTTTTCAGTCAAATTAAAAATGGAAACCAGTATTCAGAGGAGACTGTAACACTGGGAGTGAATTCCCTCTGCTGTTGCAGGTCTCCTGCTCCCTGTTTTCTGACAAGTAGGTAAAATGTTGATTAGCATAGCACACTTAGCTTCAGACCTATAGTTCCATTACAGAAAAGTGCAACTTGGGAGTGCCTTTACTTTACTACATTTGGTGGACCTTTGCTTTATCCTTATGTGAATTTGATTACAAAAGTAGTATTTTTCTTTTTTATTAGCATTCACAATTTACATGGAATGACTTGGTAACAAATAGCTGTGATACATGCAGGATATAAGCAAGACCATTATGTAGCCATCTGTACATAAAAGAGACTATGTGGGGCAGTAGGCAGGGTGTTACTGGATGAGAGGACTCCATGAGTGCTGCAGGAGATTTTGAAAACTGTAAAGGACCATGCAAGTCAGGCATAAGAGAAATCAGTGTTTTTTAATCAGGTTTTGATTTCATTTTGCTTACAAGTAAAGAGCATCCTTCAAAGTCCACCATTTTCCATTGATGTTTAACTAGCATAATGGCATCAATTTGTCCAGTAGCAGGAACAGTTACCAATTCTCCATCAGCCATGTTGCATTCTGACAGAAAGATGGCTGGGAACATGTTTTTTCTTGCTTTTACAAACACCATTGCTCTCTCAGCCAACACATTTAACCTCCTGCTCAAACTTCAGTGTCAAGCGGAAACACACAACTTTAATAGCTAATGGGAGATTGAGCAATGGAGCTTTTTGTAGCCTTTTTTAAAACTAAGGTCCAAAACAGTAAATGAGCGATAGGTATGAAACTGTGGGGAAACATCGTCTGTGCTTCATTGCACTTTGCAGGTGTGCTGCTTGTCACTTGGCAGTATTGGCACATGAGGTGACAGGTATGATGTTGAATTAGGATCAGCCGATAATCAAACAGCAGCAGGTAGTGTGGATGCTGTGGCAACACCTCAGGTTGGGGGTGAGTTTTAATAAGGTAAACTAAAAGGGGTAAATAACACAGAGTGCCATTGTGCATACGTAAAAGAATGATAAATTTACATTAGCTGAAGATAGTTTCTAAGTTTAATCTGCTCTCTCTTTGCTCTGTGTTCTTTAAAAAACATAATTCACATTGAATGGCAAATACTAAATTATGGCTGAAGTTTTGAGCTCCCCTATGAATCCCGAGGAGTTGGTTCTGGCCACTTACCCCACCTGTAGCACACAGGGAAATCAGTGCCTGTTCTGTGTGTTTTACAAGGACCAATACAAGACAGGAAAATCTAATCATATATAAAGTGAGTGTCATAGAGGAGAAATGTGTGATCATTTGACTCACTGTATATCACCCCTGTAAATAAAACAAAGGGAAACTAGATAAAATACATTTCTTGCGGAAAATGCATGTGAATGCTTTGCATTCGCACTATTGTTCTTCAAATCTTTATTCTTATTCTTCTGTACTTTTTTCGGCATCTAACTAGTCCCGCATACTTTGTGCTATTAAAACCATTTGGGTATCAATTAGACTGTTTAGGAAGCAGAACATGTGATTTGACCTTTACAAACACTAATACATTTATTTTACACAATGTCTTGAGTATATTGTTTAAGAGCTACCCTGCAATGGTAGAAGTGTCACCTAAAACAGCCATAAAGGCCACAGAAGGTTTAGAGATCCTCATCTAAATGACTCCCCTCTTTTTACAGGTACTGTCGGGCAAGGTGCCTCAGTGTTACCTGCTGCAATGGAGCTGCTGGTACAGTACAGTATGTGTGTAAGTATCTGATGCTGTCAGTAAGACACAGTATATCAGAGTAAATATGACTTAAATGATGTATAGTTGCAAAATGCTGCATTGTTTTATCTGAAATTTGTTTGTATAATGTCCACAAGTCTTTTCTGAGTATTTCCTCAACAAACGTGTACATTTATTATAATGCACTGTCATTTTGTCTGTCGGTCTAGTTTGTGCTTTAAATTTTGTTCTCTTTATTTGTCTGTCTGTGTGTATTCACCGTCCGATTTACTGTTTGTTTCTCTTTCTCTCTTGCAGCTTCTGCATCCATCTCTTTACGTCTATCATGTGTCTATAGAAGTCCACCCTCCTGCTCACCCATCAACATGCCAACAGACAGCCGCACAATCTGTGGATGCCACTTCCTTTGATATGGTAAAGCAATATTGTACTTCGTCTCTCTTTTTATTTGCCCATTTGTGAAGGAGATGCCATTAGCAGTGTATTATGCTCCTCTGGCGAGGAAAAAATATCTCCAAAAGGATAGTCGGCGGCTGCCCGCATCCTGCAACGCCTCATTAGTGCATTGCCTTCGAACAAACGTATCAACAATGTTCTGAGCTAATAAGCTTTTATATTCCCAGGCTATATGATATAGAAAGAGGCAGAGCTGAAGGTCACGGGTGCGTTTGAACGCAGCAAGTGGCTCCGTGAGGGAATGATTTATCTGGAATTATTGCTGTGCTTTGCTCCAGAGAGTTGGCTATTGATGTGTGTGGTTGAAATGGCTTCTTCAAGAGGGGGAGATAGGGAGAGAGCTTCAGTGGTGACACACACAGCTTTGCTATCATCAGCTGGACACAGGCTCTTCTGTCCGTACTTCATCTCATTCAGCATGTCATGCAGCTTTTGGTGCAGACATATAGGTGGCGAGGCAATGTATACCTTAGAGAAAACTGTTCTGTAACCGAAATGTTGTGGGGCTGACTTCTACATCAATTAATATGTGCTCTAAAGGAACAATTCACCTTAAAACGCAGAAGATTTTAGTAAAAGCACAGCAGATATTGGTATTTCTGGGTAGATTTGTTGTTTGGTGATCTACTTTTCTTGTTTCTTTACTTAACTACCCAAGTGTAGATAGTGTGACATTGTGTTATTCAGACAATGTCACATTGAAATATTTCCTGGTCATCTAAAGTGGAGTATGTTTCAACTATCAAAAACATCAATAGTAAAAATCAGGTTTAGATGTCATTTCCCTTAGAATGAAAGCGCAAGGACATGTTTCAAAACCTTTTTCCCACTGATGTGTAACAGCTACGGGGGCATTAATCCATCATGGAGGAGACACAGTTACCAGTCTCTTTGTCAGCTGTCCATAATTCAGTTCAGCCACAACACATGTTGTATTTTGGCAGAAATACAGTGACTGGAAAATGTTCTCAGTTGCTCTCCCTGCCTACCCATTCAACCCCCACCTGATTGCAACAAGTTTATGTCCCTTCTCTGTTGAAAGGCATGCTGGAAAATGTAGAAAATCATTGACACAGAAGTAGATATTTCAGGAAAGGAAAAAGTTTTGCACAGAAAATGCAAATTGCTTTACAAAATATCTCTTGGAATACATTAAACACACTCACAGATTGATGATATTTAATACTGCAAGCAGTTTGAATCGAATAGCTGCAATACTGTATGTGGCCTAAGTAAGTTACTATAACAGTTACCTGCTCACTCGATGCAAGCCGCTGTGAATACCAGTGTCAGCTAATTGTCTAAAATAAAAATGTCTAAATGCATGCAGCCCGTGCGGATAGACATGGAGGCACAAACATGCATAAACATAAAAACATACATATAGCATCCCACTCCTCCATTCCCGATCATTTGGAATCCACATTAAAATGCAATAACGAGCGAGGTAACAAACTAATTATCCCAATTAGCTCACTGTTCATGCAAGCGAGCTCCGCTGTATTTGTTATCATCCTACTATTCTAAAGGCATCCTCTGGGGATTGCTGACTGCTCATGCACACCCCACACAGTCATGACCACTTTCCTGCAAAACATCTGGCCATGCACAATGGGACATCGAGAGTTTATTGTTTTTTTTCTGTCTTCATAGTTTAGATTTTTACCTCAGCGTTTGCTTTTCTGTTATCAGAGCTCTGTTTTCTTGAAGTTGTGCCGGTTTTCAGGCATTTCCCCCCCTTGTGTTTATTTGAGTGTTTGAACGTGTAGTCCTGGTGGGATTGTGGGAGTCGGAGTACTGTCAGGTCTAATTGCCGTGTGGTGTTTGGAATGGAAGACGGTCCTGATTAGGGAGGAGGTGAGGGAAAACATCATGTCCCCACTCTCTTCTCTCACTGTCTCACCCATTTTCTCTCTCCAGTTCTTTTTTTCCCCTCTTCTCTCTGACTCTACATGACTACACAGAATGATGGCAGTCCTGCATGGCTCATTAGCTGGCAGAGAGAGACGGACAGACACAAAAGGATAGGAAAAGCGAGAGGGGATGTAGAGAGGGCAGCCCACAGACTTCTCAAACACAGGTTACCACGGTGCTTGCCTGGTGTCTGCCGACTGCATCAAAGCCTTTAGATGCCAGTCGAGGGGCAACACAAGCTGCCAAATGAGTTAGGAATATAGAAGCATCAGGAATATTAGGTAGTGGGAGGAAATACTAGCAAAGACCAAATGAGTTTTATATATTTCATTTCTCTGATTTTCTTTAAACCTTTGTCAGTTTTACCGCCTCTGCTTTTTTGCCACGTAACTCAAATCCTAATTTGAGAAGTCAACGTCAGAGCTTGCACTGTAATTAGCTTGTCCAGCAGTCGTGATTATAGTCGTTGCAATATTTTAGGAATCATGAAGTATGAGGAGTATCACTGAAAGAAAAAGTTTTTATTGTACACAATACAAAAAAGAGGTGATATAAAATTGATGCATCAGAAAAATAGTAGGAGTTCAGTAGACTTCTATATCAGCTATCAACTTTGTGGATAGTAGTCACCTATCTGTGGGTGATATGATTTTGACTTTCACACTAAAGACATGAGGGTGAAGGTTTAGTTTGAACCACATCTCACAGTATTAAGTGGATGGAAATTGTTCAGTTGTCATGACATGACCCTGGCATGAAACTTAATTCATGTGAATAGCTTAAGATCATATATGGGTTAATATGGTATTCCCTGTCCCTGTCTAAGGGTGGTTTTTGGTGTTGGATGTAAACCTAGACTATTTGACTACTATTTTACAAAAACTCATCACTGGTACAAATTAGTAATAAGCATTATTTTTATTCTATGCAGATGATACTGCTCTGTTTTGTTCTATTGGTATGAAATATGATATATATTGAAAGGCTACTAATAGTTCTTCAGTAGGCCTCAAGATGAGGATGCGTTAGAGAGATGAGGCAACTCTCTGTTCAGTGCTTTGTAAACCTCTTCCTAGATGAGACAGAGGCGCGAAAACCCACAAAGATGATATCAGCACGCTTGTGAAATAATCATCACAAGATCTTTTCCTGTTCTGAGTCGTGGGGTGAAGGATAACGAGAGACAAACAGAGATGGAGAGGAGAGTGAAGATGGATACAAGCAGGAGAGGAATAAAAAAAGACAGAAAGAGCAAGGCTTCAGAGACCAAGGGTGAAAGTCTAAATCTTTCATCCTCTCTCTGGGTTCAGAACGAGAGGAGAATTGTGGGTTGGATTATCGGCGCTAAGCCGCAGAAAGAGCTCAACTGTAGCTCTTCTCCTATGTCCTCGAGACAGGCAGACTATCTACCTGACTCATTTCCAGACAGAAAAATCTGCAATCACGACTCACTGGCCTCTGAATGGAGTTATTGTGGACCTCAGGGTCATTTAATTTGCCATTTAATTTCCTCCTTGAAAAGAAGAATACTGTATCAATTTCTCCTGATCATCAACAGCAGCAACACTATCATCATTGTAGTCATCATCACATCTAAAAGCAATGATAACCTCAGCCTGACAAGCGTTTATACAAGAAAAACAACTGCTAATTTTGCCAGATCTACCAATTTTCTGATGGTTGCATGTGGATTCAGACTGGCTGCCATCTCCGCTACTTCAGCCCCTTCATGTTGATGCCAGCCAGTTTTTCAGTTGGGAGATTCGACACGAGTCCAGGAGAAAACACTTGAAACGCTATTAAGCCTGTAGTGGGGCTTGTGTGTGCCAGTTGTAAGCCTCCTCTTGTCAATACGACTGTAGGATGCACACAAGTGCACTGACTGGATGGAGGGGAAGGGAGAGGGAGATACTCTGCAAAAAATGCCTGTCCTAACAAGCCATTTAGTCACACGTTCGGGTCTTGAAATCAGACTTTTCTTTAATCAAGTGAGAAATTGAGCCAACAGCTTCTCTTCTTACCACTGCAGATTCAATTTTGTCTGGATTGTTTTGAAAAAATAAGGAATTTAGAACATTTCATTTACCATAGTGTCCTGAAAAAGGCAGATTGTAACATCAGTATGAAAATATTTGTGCTTTTTTGAAAATATTAAGTATAAACCATCAGAAGAAAGTGACATTTTCCCACCCTTTAGGCATATTTCTATGTGTTCAAGAAAAAACATGGCTTTGAAATCCAATACCAGATTAAATAACTTTTGACGATGGATTCTTCTTGCAGTGGAGGGAGAGATTGAGTTAGAGAAGAGATTGCTTGTCAGGGCCCTGATTTCGCCGTTCTCCGCTGATGACGATAATAATAACCATTCGCAGGAGTGGCAGCAAATGGGGAGGAGAGAGCATAGACGTCTTTTTAAAGAGGCGTACACGCAGTTACTTTCTGCAATCAAAACACAGATTTCTGAAGACGAGTCGGAGCAGAAAGCACGCCCGCACACACACGCAGAGCAAGCCGAAGATTGCTGCGCACACATCCTGTTGTTTGCCATTGACAGAGGATATTAGCCTGGTATTTGTGTACAGTAATCAGTAGGCCCTTGACAGACTAGTCTCTAGACAGAGACATCTGAGGAAAGATTGTCTGGTAATCAGGCTATGCGGTTTAAGGTGGGGGACTTGGGGAGTAAAACTCAGTAACTCCAATTATGCCGATTGTTGTGTTTTAATGTTTGTAAGGTGAAGCATCCTCACATTCAAATATGCCCAGTGCAGTTGGGAAACCTTTTTAGATGAGTACAAAATTGACAAATGTTTTATATTTTTGGTTTCTCCATGACAACAGTGATATACAGTTACCTGCCAGGAAGGTTGAGTATATGTTGGTGCTTGCTATTTTCCCCTCCCCTCTCTATTCAGTCCATATGTCACCAATCATCATGTTGTCTGGTGAAGGGAAATAACATCCTGTTATTATCTGTCAAGCAGCAAAAAGTGTTGTTTTATACCTGTGTGTATGCTATATATTGCATGTCCATGTGTGCTGTCACATCTGGTATGTGCATCTGTACATATGTCTAGTGTGTGTGTGTCCTAATAACTGTACACCACAAACTGTATAACTGCATTTTCCTGTTATGCTGTTGCCTTCAGATACTTCTCTTGTCTCCACCAGCACCCCCTCCCCTCTCCTCATCCTCTCTTGATTTTTTTTTCCTTCCCCCGTCTTGTCATATGCGTGATCACTCCCTCCCCCTCTCTCCTCCTCACTCTGCATCCCTCTCCTCCCACTATTCCCCCTCGACGCTTTTAATCTTGGGTTGATGATACTTGGTGGAAGCACTTAAGTTTCTGTGCCAGGTGTCTCCCCGTGCTTAACATCCCGGGCTTAGCTCCTCATTTCTGTGGCTCCTTCGCCTCCCTCCCCTGGCTCCTGAACACACACACAAACACACACAGTGTCATGCACATATAGCTACTGACTGTATGCACATGCATTCTATATACACATAAATGTATATATGTGCATGGAAGCATACAAACATTTAGTACAGATATCTGCATGCAAACAGCAATCTTTTGCACTCTCAGTTCTTTCTAAAGAACACACATACGCATGCACACAAGATATTAGAGGATTTATACCTTTAAATTCCCTTTCACCCACATCATACTACATATTAAGCAAAAACTGTCTCTTTTATAAAGTTGATTCTGTCTGTAACTTTGTCCTATCAAGAAAAATGAACATACATAGAACATATTCTTACTTCAATGGCTGAGTTTTCACTTTTTTAAAGAATAAAGGCTCAAAGGACTAAATGACTTGATAAGGATATTTTTACAGTGCAGGGGTCTTGAGGGTGTATTCAAAAACATATTCTTTTCAAAAAGTTTAGTTGCACATTGTAGCATTTGTAATTACAGTGCACTGAAATGGATAAATCAAATCCCCCAGCCGCTGTAACACTTGCTGAGTCATATGGATCTTGATTTGCATTGACTGTACAAAATGGTGTTTACAGCTAACATATCGTTATTGAGATTTAGGCAACGTGTGGAGAATCTGTGTGCTGAAAGAGTTTGCTTAGTGTTGCTTTGTTCTTTAAACACAGAAGGCACAAGAGAGGAGAAAGGAGACAGAGGAATGAAAATGAGAGAGAAATAGAGAAGGCAAGGAGAGGCAGAAAGATAAAGAGAGAGATAGCTCTCATGTGTTTATGATATGTTTGTTTGTGTTGCCGCGGGGACCTCTTTTCTTCACCCCCCGTTTCCTCTCCCTCTTTCTTTTTTTTAAAAGTCACCATCTGAATATTTTTTTCTTTCCGTCATGTATCTGCCGCCTGTCCAGGCAGCACTCTCTGTTTCACTGTCGTCTGATGTCTCAATTAAAATTAATGTGTTCAGTCTGCTCAGATAAAGAAGAAAGAAGAGGAAAAAGCCTTTCCAGGAACAATGGCAGCTTCTTGCGTATTGGTAACCAATCCTTCCCTGTCTGGGCCCACGCTAATGCTTCACAATATTGACAGCTCTAATGGCACAGCTCCTCTGAAGGGGTGTTTTTTTTAAACCAGAGGCCAAAATGAACCACACCGTGCATACTGGATTGGATACCGATTTGAAATGGCTTTTATTGTGGTGGGATTACCTGACATGTTTTTTTTTAGTTTTACTCAGTTCTGAGATTGTATCACCATCACCTTCCTCAGTGTGGGGTAATCAGACAGACAGAAGGAGGCGGATTATGTGTGGTCATCCTGGGGAGTGGATGCACTCTGACCTTCCCCCTCTCCACACTTTGTCCTCCTTCCCATGTTTCCATGTCCTTGAGATGTCTTCATCCCTGGGCTCGGCGGTGGCGCTCCTCTGCCCCTTCATCAGGACAGAATGCTGGTGTCAGCACTGCCCCCCCCCCCCTTCCTTCCCTGCCCTGCTCCACCTTTGCCTTTATCTGTCGCTTCTTCTTAAGATGCTCTCTCCATCTCGGGTACCTGAGGGGTCAAGCTGGTGGAGGAACAAGGGGGAGGGAAAGAGAGGGAAAGGAGGGATAGGTGGGAAGTAAGAAGGGGGAAGGGAGTAAAAAGAAAGGAGGGAGGGGAGCACCTGACTTGAAGGCAGAAAGATAATTTCGGCCGGGCGGCTCTGTTTAAGGTTAAAGCCTGATTTGCATTTCAAAAGCGGCGGCCGGCCGTGTTGCCACCTCAGGGACGCCATCGGACCAACCAGCGTGTCATTTAATGTCAGCAGGCACCAGGGCCTTGATTAAATTAATAGAGCAGCCTGTGATTGATAATGGCACCGCTCATCAACGCTGCCGTCATGACCATCCGCCTGTCTCTCCTCCTCCCACAAGCCCAGGTGTCCACCACAGCACTTTCAAAGATCCCATCAGTCCCAGCACTTCACCTCACATCTCCCTCATCTGAATACTCCTGATCTCCCAGCTGGCATCTCAGGGAGGAGATTGTCTTCTTCTGTTAGCCAACGGGAAATTACAAAGAACGATCTGAGTGCTGTGGTGCTTTTAGGTGACATCAGCTGCTGTCATGGCTGGATTACCCACTGTGGATGAAGCAATTTGTCTTGAGGCACCAGATGACCAAGGTCCTTGAAAGCTTCTGGTTTGCAAAGCTAGACTGATCACTACTCAGATACTTCACAGGTTAACAAGTCTTTTTGTCTCTGATACTTTGAGTTTTGGACCGTCGTGATTCTGTGCCACTAAACGATTGCATCTTGTTTATTTCAGTTGTAGGGTGTGTCAATATGATAGGGCAGCCTGATTGACTGGGATGAACTTGATATCAATTTAGAACCAAGACAGATAAGATAGGCATGGTATCTACATTGGAGGTGTCACCAGGCAAATGTCAAAGGGCCAAAACAACATCTTGGTTATAGGTTATAGAAGTAGGTTACGTCTGAAGGAAAACAGCCGTAGAAACATCACCTGTGCACGTTCTGTTACTGAGATACTGGTTCCAGTCTTGATCCTTGACACAATTTAGAGTTTCACAGTCTGTCTTCAAAAGTGTGCAGTTTGAATTACCGAGCCTACAGTTACATGCATACATAAAAGGATAGTGTAGTTCTGCTTTAGTATTACAATAGTAAATAGTATTTGCTAATTTAAAAAAAAAGTAAAAGGCATGCATGTGTGACCACAATGCAAGCCCAAATACCTCATGCCTGTGCAGCAGAATCCACTGTTTGTGCTTAAAGACCTGTCACTCCTGGTGTGATTGGATGATAAGTCACATTGAAATGACAAGAATTGCTTCAACCTATAACTACAGCACAACCCCTTGATTCTGGATGTCAGGCACAACACTGTCTCCTGCAGCCAACTGTTTCTCTGCCTGACACCGTGAGTGTTTTGCAGCGATAAAACATGAACCTGAAGCCCAGAGAATAGCAAGTCAGGAGAAGGGGAGTCAGAGATAGAGAGGCCCAGCGGGAGGTGTCAGTGCTGGGCCTGGATGAAGCCGTTAGCCCTCACTAATGGATGTCCTGATCTTGGAGGTTGGTGGTCACCGGGGTCAGTCTCGGCACACATTACACCTTCAAGACGAACCTCCCAGGCCTGTCACTATGGACAGAAGACAGACAAATGAAGAAGAGAGGGTGAGACGAAGGAAGAGAAATAGAAACACAAGAGCGGGAGACACAAAGAGCAGAGAGAAAGGAGCTGGACTGAGTGGTGAGAGGTAGTAAGAGGAGAGTGTTTTCAACTGAAAGGTGCAGAGAAGAGAGTGAGAGATCTGCTTGTCCTGAAATGACTTGATATGTTCTTGTCAGTCTTAATCTCTGGGTGTTGTGGAGGAGCAGGTGGGAGGGAGGGGTTGAGGCGCACAGTAATCTCCTTCACAAGCAACGGACAGAGCTTGCTGTTTCTCAGCCTGCATTCAATTCCACAGTCATCTCCAATCCACTTCATAAGAGCACATTATTTTGCACACATCTCTTGTATAAAGCAGCAGCATGCACATGAAAAGACAAAACAAGAGGTAGACGAAAGGGTGATTCACATCCTTCTTTCTGCTTTCTCTCTTTCTCCTTTCTCTCATTCACTCATTTACATCAGCCATTATCTGTGTATATTGAAAGCGGCGAGATAAAGAGAGAGGGAGAAAAAAACAAGTGCCAGGGAAAAAAAAAGAACAATAAAAGGAGGCAGAGGAGGCGCAGCGACGTTTGAATCAATTACATCCTAAAGAATCTTTCATTTGCATCCGTATCTGTTCAGAACCTGAACAAATGCCAGATGCCTTTGTGTGTCCAGTTATTTATAGTGGGTGTTTTTTCCTCTGGTAATTGTGCAGGAAATATCAAATTTGCATAGAGTGATTATTGTTGATTGTTTATCTAGCCGTCAGGACGTTTCAATATTCGAATGCTGACAGGTTGTCAAGTACTTAAAACTCATTTATTTGGGGAAATTTGCATGTAATTTGGCGGTAATGAGGGGGATGTCTGTGGTCATGGATTAGATGCCGGAGATGCTGCAGGGAAAAGAGGGATTCTGGCTGACTGGCATTCCTCCACTTGAAACACACGCTTTATCCTCAGCTCGGCTGCGAGGGTGATGCTAACGCTACCTAGTGCTGCACACCCAAACAACAGAGGATTGTGTACAAACGCTTGGCATAGCTGCGGACTTAATAGCAGAAGCGAGCCAGCAGGACATCACTACACAGGAAGAATTGTGTTCAGCGCTGTTCTGTCACCCCGCTAATAAAATATGCTTGTAAACAAAGTAGCTGGGGTATTTCTCAGCATAGCATATGCTAACTTGTCTAGCCCAAGCATACATATACTCTAACTGAACTCTAATTAAACTCTAACTGTGAGGGCTCATGTTGGAAATTCAGCATTATGTATAACAGACAGGGTCATGTCATACTTACCAATTTTCTGCTGGGTTTATTATAAGAGCTTGTCTTAGATAATTCTAGTAGATTCTATTTTGCCATCGTTTTGATCAGTGTTAGGCCACTGTTGATAAAACTCTTGGAGATGCTTCACAATAAAAGCCTACAAAGATTGCTTTAGTTTATTCCTTTTGAGCTTGTGGAAGTCTTTTAATGTGAATCATCTGTGCAGGAAGTCTTGAGTTTCACTGCCTGTACCTTAGCAGTGGACAAAAAAAACAGCAAAGTAGAAAAACTTGCCATGAATTTGTAAATGATGGACAGTATTTCTCAGTATTTCTCTTGTTGTGCTTATGGATTTATTGCTGTGGAAATGTACATCATCCTTGAATTTAGTGGACATAGATGAGAAAACAGGGAGACAACTCATTAAAATATTATGAAATATTCTTATCAAACAGTCAGTGGGAGTATTGTCCTAATTCTTCCATATTACAAATGTTCCTGCTCAAATTGCAGTCATTCCTAACTTGGATGGATAAATAACCTAAATTGATACAAAACCTTTGGAGAACAGTTTGTCTCCCCCAACCCACCCACCAAATCCCATTTGAAAGTCTGATTAATAGTGTTTTAATAACAACCAGAGAGCAGATACCACCCATTCCTGCGATGTGGACCAGAGAGGCGGGCTCCCACTGGGGTTTTGTGTGCACTGTTTGTTGCTGTTAACTGCATTGTCTTTCATTATCAGTCCTTGGCTTCATCTTTCATCTAGCAAGGTACTGGACGCGGCGAGCTAATGAGTAAACATAGCTGGGGGCAACTGGGAAACGCACACACAGAAACCCGACTTTGATGAGTGGCTTGTTTGTTTATCTCTGCTCGAATTTCAAATTTCCAACTGTCTATTTCGCCTGTCACAGTCAAGTTCAGACCTTGAGAGGACTGGTTTTAGCAGCGGGTAGTCTCTGGCTGGGATGAGATATGAGCCCGGGCTTCACACCACACGGCAGAGCATGAAACTTTGAGCATGTGTTAAAACATTCACCGTGTTTTACCTTGAGCCCAAGGTCATCTTCAAAAAGAAGACTCTGCAAAGCCGAGCCCTTAGTTCTCAGCTCACAGACTGACTGACTGACTGACTGAGTGGCTGGCTGACTCACTCACAGAGAACATGAGAAAATATAGCAGAAAGAGCTTGCCGACACCCACAAACGCAACTCCCACACCTCTGTGACTCACTCAAAGTCACCTCAACTCCAAGGTTAAACGCTAACTGTATTTCCCTCTTAAATATAGATCTGTCCCTGAGTCGGGGCTGTAGCCTCTGTGAATACGAGCCACTTGGCGGATGTATCTACTGTATGTGTGTGTGTGTGTGTGTGTGTGTGTGTGTGTGTGTGTGTGTGCCCCTCTCTCTCATTCTCTAATGTGCTTATATCTCTATGTGAGTGAGAGCATTTGTGTGTGTGCATGTGTATGTGTGTTCATATGACTTTTTTAAAAGGGTGAGTGAGAATAATCGGCCCCCAGCGCACCGGACTAAAAGGCCGGGTCAGAGTTTTAAAGAGAAGCTATGTATTTCCCATCCCTGGATAACGGCGATGAAGTGGGCCCTTGTGACTCAACCTGAGAGCATGAAAAGGGCCTCAGAGGGGACCCGCCATCGCCGGCCCTCTCTTTATTGTCCTAACGGCTGCCTGAGCTCTCTTCCCCAACCACAGCAAGCGAGGAGAGAGAAAGGAGTGGAGTGGTGGAGAGCTCTCAGTGCTTTGCCTACCCGGCAGCCACTCTCCACCATGAAAGCCCAGGTAATGTCCCCTGTTCAGCGTGATACAATTTCAAAGAACACCAACCTTAGTATGTGTGTCTCTGCATGTATGCATGCACATATAACACACTGTATGTGTGAGACCAGTTAGAAGTATCCATTGTTGCAGTGAAATTATTGACTGCCGTTTCAGACAAGAGGCCTCTGGTTAATCAGCTGGTCACTGCTCTGTGCCCAAATCATTGTTTCTCCTGATGAGGCGATAAACTGTGTTCCTTTCTATATGTAACTGTTAGCACACAGCAAAGCTATAAAGCTGCAGGTTTTTCAGGTTGATAGAGATGTTTTTGCCGGTTGTTTACCACCTGTATTACCACAGCAGCTACTTTATCACATTGAGGATGGGAAACTCTAGCACATGGGTTAGCAGTTAGATTCAGCTAAGGGCCTTTTTTCCTGCAGGTTTCTGGAAGTTCAGTGCAGGTTTACTGGTGAAGCTAAGACTCAATGCAGTATACCATTGAATTTTGCTATTTCAATCAATTTGTTCGAAATGTTAGGGGAACTCGGCCAATTTTACTCATGAAGTTCATTTTACACGTCTTGAGGAGTGCTACTCAGCCTGTGAAAACACTTATATAATGTTGTCTGTGGCTCTGGAGGAGCTTTGTCAAGTTTGTGAGGTGCCTCTGCAGTTTGTAACACAAATAAGGGTGTGGTGTTTGACAGATATTGTGCAATGAAGACATCTTTTTTTCTGTGATTGTCCACAAGAACACTGAGTAATGAGAGTGGGAGTTTAAGAAAGAATGGTTAGTACTAAATTCAGTATGTGTGTGTCTCTCTCATTTACCAGTGCATTGCCAGGCCTGTGTGTCTTTGCAATGCAACTGTTGCTAATAATGCAGTTATGCTGTCAGCTGTGTTTGTGAGACGGAAATTGTTTTTGGTTAAATAATACTGAGGAATTAAATTTGTGTTTGGAGTGGCTTTATTTTTAATCTGTTTATCATCTGGTCAGTCCATTAAATCTTATTTCAGCACCAGGAGCTGTCCACAGTACAAACACCATAGGCATTTAAATGGGTTTTACATTATTAGACTGTATCTATCTTTCCCAGAACAATTCATACTTAAGGAGATAAATGTTGAAATTTGGTGAACCCAACTGGATGACTGGTGTCATGCTCATGTGGTTAGATGTCCTCAACCTGCGTGGTGAATATCTGCAGGATATTTTGAAGGAGGAGTTGATCAGTGTCACCTTGCACACTGGTGGATAACCAGGTGTTCTACCGCTGTATATCCAGGTAGATGGAAGCTGTCAAGGTGCAGCCACTACAGTTGGACTGAAAATACTGTTATCACTTATGCAAATGCTTCACTGTGGATAGTAATCTTTTTTTTTTTTTTTTTTTTTTTTTTTTAAATTGGATCATTGTCAGTCAATTTCAGTTTGCAGCTTTATATCTTTCTAGTAACATAAAAACACAGGCTACCTGGGCTCTCGTGGGACAGTCAGCCAAGTCAGTGAATGTTGCTACCAGTCCGTCTCAGTGCTTGTCAGCGTTGCAGCATTATTAATTCTTATCGCTGTACAGTGTGTTGACAGCAGAGACAGCAAAATATGTAAAAGCTGACATGGCTGACATTGTGACAGGCTGACAGAAATATGAAGTAGAGGTTTATATGTGCTTCACAGATGATCTATAAATAAGTGGTTTGGATGGGATCTATAAAGAGTGTGTACCCCATTACTTTCTTCCCTCTTTTTCTTCTTTTCTGGGCCTTGCTGTTTCTTGTATCACTTCTTCTCTTTCCCTTTTTTTTGACTACTGCTCCCTCCCTCCCTCCTTCCCTAGCATCCATCTCTCTCTCTCTGGATGGCTGCCTACCTCTGTGCCTGTGTCTGGGAGTTGGCTGGGGCAGAAATAAACCACAGTAATGGCTTTGCTTTGCTGCTAATCTTGTCATAAGAAGGTGCGGCCCTGGGAGGATAGCTCCTCGCGTGTGATATCCTAATTTAAACATCAAAAGATTCCATCATTAGGAAGCGTGTGTCTAGCCCCAGTTTTCAAGGGAAATTATTACATCTTCCCACCGCAAAAGTGTAATGCAGGAAGACATTTCTGTCAAGCACACACGCAGACACACACATAAATCTCACCGGACTTGATGTTTGTGCACTTGAAGAAAAACATCATCATTAGCAGCTTTCTCTTGTGATAGACGGAGCAATGACTTTTAGTGTCGCAGCCCGCCGTGGGCTCTCATGATAGCCTTCATTTGGAGTTGCTGCTTGGCGTGTGAGATTTGAGACGGGGATGGGATCTGCTGAGTGGGATCTCGCCTGCCTCCTGACAGCTTCTCTGGTGGGTCTCCCTGTGCTTCATAGCCATCACATGGAATCTGATGTATGTCGTGCAGGGAGCATCAGGCACTACCACACCTGGTTAATACTGTCATATACCGCATGGCAGGTGCAAATTCAAACAGTGTAGACAGCAGGAGAGCCTATGTTTATAGCTATAAATATACCCTTTTGTACCAGAAACGCAGCTACCATTAGAGACATGTAGATTATGACGTTGGTGTTGTGTATGGGCCTTTTTGGGGAGGGCTGGTAGTTCACTCAAAAATATGAAAGTTATTTTACTGGCTGATTGCAGTTATTTTTTAGTCTCAGTCTTTCTAGATTTGACAGCTAAAGCCTAACTCTACATGACTTTACGACATTAATGCTGGTTTGCTTGTTTACTGGCTCTATAAATGTTTGCTAACATGGTCACCATATAAGCTGATAATATGTCTTTACAACTTGTTGCTGTGCCCACTTGCAGCAAATCAGTCATTGCCAGTTTAAGGCCAATGAACTATGATGACATTTGGTAATTCTCCACCACAGTTTTAATCCTGGCAGTATAGAGATGACTTTATTTCTAAAGTCGCAGCTGTTTGGTAAATGTGTTTTGTGTTCAAATTTAATGTCAAAAATTTGTAGAACATGGTCTAGACCTGGATTTGGAAGTTCATAATTTTGTCCCAACAGTAAAAGCCTCAATGCTGATTGCCTAATCTCTATATGTAAGAGAATAGGTCTATGTTATTCCAGCACTAAAAGGATTATACATGTACACTGGCCCAAAAAAAAGGAATTCACACAATCTTGCCTTTTGCAATATTTCAAGCAAATTTCAGTCTCCAGCAGCTCTACAATATCAAAAGTAATGTGTTAATTTGAGACGTTATAGCAGTAAAAATGGCACTTTGAATCAAAGTCTGAAGTTGGTTAATAGGCTCTCCAACTGTTTGGCTCCCGTAATTTGAGTGTTCACAGGAGACGGCGCCTGGTGCATGTGATCTGTTGCTTCACAGCGGCACTTACGTCGAATTATTAGCTTGACTGATGATGGATTTAAGAGTGAATCAAGAAATACCATGTTCCATAAGAGAGTGCCATCAAAAGACCAAAGAGGTGTTTGCTCTTTCCGTTTCACTTTCAACTCTCTTTTAGTCTCTCGCTCTCTCCCATGTTCTCTCTGTGTCTTTGTCTCTCTCTCACCATGGCTCTCTCTCTCTCTCTCTCTTCAGGAATAGTACTACAGTAGGTTTTCAGTTGCTGTATGATTTATTCATTGTTGTGTTTTTTCCCTTCTCCTTGAATGTTTGGTAGAGAGGACAGGAAACTTTGAACCAGAGTACAAAGCAATGTATATTTGGGTCACACATTTTTCGCGTTTCTTCTGAGAGCTTTCTCTCTGTGTGTGTATGTGTGTGTGCGTGTCTGTGTGTGTGTGAATGCTCGTGCGCGT
Source organism: Lates calcarifer (assembly GCF_001640805.2). NCBI lineage: Eukaryota > Metazoa > Chordata > Actinopteri > Centropomidae > Lates > Lates calcarifer. Next base: position 3,359,273 of record NC_066854.1, read on the forward strand.
ATGCTCTTTCTCTCTCCTTACTTTGTCTCCCTCCCTCTCTTCTGAGAGCTTGTCTGGTGACTGGGTCGACTCCTCTCCTCTCCGCCACGTTCGTCCTTGAAGTGAGAATCAGCAGGGTGCCCCGATCCGAGGGGAGGCTGGCGGGAGAGAAGGGGGGGGTGGGGGAAGGTGGAGGGAGGATGTGGGGAGGGGGGACAGGGCAGAGAGGTTGGGAGCTAAATAATGGATGATTTCTTATTGAAATAAAGGCCTGGTGAAAACAGAGGGAACGAGCATGTCATTACCTGGGAAACAGAGCAGAATGCTTAATCCTAAACACCACACAGCAAAGCCCTGCGTGGTTACTGGCGTCAGCTTCGGCTCTGCTGCTCAGTGGAATCATCCCAGCGATGTGAAATTCACTGTGATTCTGAGCGTATTTGTTATGTGTCATCGCAAGCAATGCAACACCTAATAGCGTTATGTCATTACGTCAGTGTGAAAGACTGAGCCAAGCCGGAGGAGCGTGGCAGCTCCCCCTTTTATGTTCTCCCCACACCGTGACTTTGACCTAACACCATCTCGGCTTGCGCTGATTGACTCAGCAGTCATTATCCTTCCTCCCCGGCCCCCTCCACCACACCCAGACAAAACTTGTCTGGCCCTTAGCCAAGCTGGTAAAATATGAGCCGACACTGAACCCATGACACCACTCCTTCCCAGATACATTAGCAGCACTTTGAGCCTCACCTTCACTACAGACGGCCCCCGCAACACAGCGTGCTATCCAAACCTTGTGCACATAATCAACATATTCACACCTGAGAAAAGTTGTATATTTTCCTCTGGTGTGAAAACTGATAAATAACGTGGCATCTAGAAAGTCAAATGAAATATCATGTCATGGAGGTATCAGGATCGAACTGTTTTGCCAAAAGTTAACGTGGGGTTCTTTGAATTTATGATGTTCCAGTGTCAGAAGTGTGAACAATCTTCCCTGTGTGTGAGACTGTCGCTATGTTGCACAAGTTAGTTTTCAGGAGTTAATTATTCCAGCCCCACATCTTCTGATGGTATTTTGAATTATGAATTCAGAAATAAGCTGGAAACTGCAAAACAAAATCAGGCTAACGATGTTAGCTGTAATTAAAATGGAGAAGTAGCAGGCTGCCACACTATTGGCTTGGAGAGAGATGTATTAGCCAGGCATATGGTTATGATAATTAATCCCAGGACTACAGAGAAACAAATAAACACACGCTAAACAAACAGGGGGGACCAGCTGAGGGCTGCAGGCATGGGTACTTCTGGGGAGGAACCCAAAAAGAAAAAAAAAAAAAAAAAGCAGATTCTTATCGTCATTGCTGTAACCAGGAATATGAGTCACACACGCATAAAAAAATGCAAGCGGAAGGGAGGTTGAGGAGGAAAGAGAGGTATGATGGAGCAGAAGGGGAAGGAGAAAAGTGAGAGAGAAGACCATAAGATCACCCCCTTAAGGAACTTCCTTTGCATTAGAATTCATCTCAGAGTTGCCTAGTTTTCCCTTAAATAAGAAACGCATGGTCCTCCCTTTGTATAATATCCTGTACACAACATTTATCTCTTAAGCTGCAGCGGTAAACTTAACCTTTACATTCATATGCTGCTTTACATCAGTGGTGTAATCACTGAGTCACACTAATATGACGCTATCAGTGTTGACAGCATTATCCCTTTTTTTGTTTTCCACAATGCAAACGAGCACAAAAGAACCTCATCTTCTTACAGGCTCTGAAATTAACAGCCAACCCTTTGTATGGGCTTATAAATAACTGGAAATGCTTTCTTGTTTTTCTTCTTAGTGTGATTCAGGGCTAAGACTGTGAGAGAAGGAGAAGGGAGAGTAGACAGGGAAGTGGGGCCATCCAGGCCCAGTGGCGTGTGAATAGACACAGCGAGGGTTTGTGGTGAATCGGAAGAAGAGACGCTGGGATAATGCTGTCTCTTTCCCTCTATCTGCTCCCAGTTGGAGGATGAGGGAGACAGAAGGGAATAGCTGCTAATAAGGCATTGGGTGAAAGGCTTTGGGAAAGCTCCCCGTGGTGCTGGTCTGTAATGGAGATAAGCGTTGCCGTGTTGTTGTCTCACAAAAATCAACAAAGGGAACATGTGATGGGAGATTTGCGGCCGCGTCCCCAGTGAAAAGCAGGGCTTTCACTGCGCCGTAATGTTTAGCAGCATTAGAAATCATTAGGCCCGGCACCGAGGGGGGAGCGTGCCAGACGCCCGTGCCCCAGTTAGCGCTGTTTTCAAAAGCCGTCCGTAATCCATTCCTTAAACTTGCTTTCTTCTATTCACCTTCAGATGTGGGCAAATCTGATGGGAGGAATGCAGGGAGGAAAATAAGGACTAGCTCTCTGTGTTTGTTTGTTTGTTTGTTTTAGCTGAAGATTTAGCCAATCTACATCCCTGCGCCTTGTGATCTGCAGAAGCGATAAGGCCACGGCCAGGCTGTAGTTAGAGTAGCAGCAGGTGCCTTGCCAGGCAGTGGGGGGATACAGAGGATGCTGATAAATGGGGCCAGTTTCCTGCATAAAGCACAGCGCCCTACGGAGGGAAGAGAGATAATGTATGCAGAGTTCACAGGCGCTGTGGGTTGCTGCTGCAGGGCGGGCGGACATCTTTGGAGCAAAATGATAGCTGCATAGAGATGAGGAGACTTCCAGGAGGTTATTTCAGCTGAGTTGTGGGCTTGCTGGAAATGGGGAACGGACTCCTGTGATCTGCAGTGCCATGACCGCACGTTTGCTTTACTCAGATGAGATGAGGCGTAACGAGACAGGAGTGGTCAGGAATAGTAGCATTTTTTATCAAACCTGAGCAACACACAGTGTGTAAAGGCCAAGTTTAGACTGTGGTCCTAAAAGATTTTGCTAAAACCTCTCAGTCTCTCATATGAGGGCTTTCTAGAAACTAAGAATGCTTGTTTTCAAATTGTTGATAGATTCACAACTTCATTGAAATGCATGTGATAAAATATTGTAACGCCAAGGCTCACTGCTCAAGAACACGCTCCTTGTTGCAACTGCAGTTTCACTAGTTTTTATAATGCTGCAGTGTTTGCAGCTGATGCATCGTCATTTCAAACACAACACAAAATCAAATACTCAAGTGCAGCCAACAGGGGTCTTTATGTCGCCCTGTTAACCTCCAACTGCAGCTAACTAGCCAAAGCTAGCTGTGCTAGCACTAGCTGCTAACCAGCTGGTAATGAATGCACTGGGCCTGTGAGGTCAAGCCTGGTTGTCTGGGGACCCATTAGCGAGGCGAGTGAGCCCTCCCAGCCCCGCGCTCTCTCTTTCCCTCCCTGCATGGGCCCTCTGTCCTGCAGGCTCCAGATAGCAACGCAGCCCCAGTACAGCGCCAGAGGCCAGGCCAAGCTCTGCCCAGGGACCCCACCTCAGTGAACTGTCATTTGTCTCGGCCATCCTGCCAGCGCCGCGGGCTACATTAAGCCTTGATCTATGGGGCGGGCCAGCCTACTTGGCCCTGGGATTCAGATGCTGTATCCACTGCAAAACTGCACAGAGTTGAACTCAGGTTTGGTATTAAATTCTTCACGGTGTATCAATGTGGGCTTGTTTATAATATACCACATTTTTCCCCTAATCACAGTCATTTTTCATAAAAGCATTATGCTGCGTTTCACCCTCAGTACAACAGTATCTTTTGAATCAGACAAAGCTGTCAAATGAAGGCCTTTCTCTGCCTGCTGGTTTACAGTATCTCCAATCTACTGTGTCCTGGCTCTGGTGTTAAGTGTCTTTCCAAAGGGTCTGTGTTGCTGTCAGCACTCACACGTTCACTTTTCAGCGCCGGACTCCCTCAGATGGCCTCCTCGCTCTCCCACAACCCCCCTTCTTGCTTTATCTCAGGGTTTCTTAACATGGCTGTTAAGCTGTATGTGATGAAATGAGATCTAGGGTTGAGGCCAGTTTGACCGCACCCCTGCTTGAGTTTCCCAGCAGTGACTGCTTTGTTTTCCTGTTCCTGGATCCTTTGGTGGTGTGTACGTCTCCTCCCGTACAACGTCCCTGGAGCCCGGCCAATTGCCAGGCCTCAACTAGAGCTGTCAAACCCAATTCTGCCAATGGCGGGTGTTGAAAGCTGGCATGGTAGACATTGAAGAAAAGCCGGCGTGCTGCTGTCACATTACTCCTCAGTTGTGCGTGAGTTGGGGGAGGCTGCAAGCGAGATCATTTTGCAGAAACACTATAAAGCCACATCAAGATGAGGGACCACAGTTGCTGGCTCCCGAGCCTGGTTTCTGGAAATAGGCAGTGGGCATTTGCATGTTTCTTTCTAAGGCAGTCTATTCATTAGATTACTGTTGTGCTAATGTGAGGACTAGCCAGACTTAAATACGGGATGTCATAAATCATAATGTTCATTTTAAGCTCATTCTCACACAAATACTTGTGCGCGCACACACAAAAGCATGCAATAATCGCGCACACACACACACACAATTACACACTTAAACAAGCCCAGTGTTTGTGTTCAGCACATGTCGGAGGTGGACATCTTCCCGTCTCTCTAGCTTTTTGTGGGGCTCCCATGAATCATTGCCTCTTATTCCTTTCTCAGCGCGGGGGAAATCACATTAAGTGGAGCGCCGTGTTTGGCTCACACCAGTCTTGTCTTAATAGCTGTAATTTGGAGAGCAGAGAAAGAAAGGCAGAGAATGGAGAAGAAAGCTCGCTCACAACACTAATTCCAGTCAACAAAAACACCCCTCTCCAATCCCACCACATTAATTTGCATTAAAATATCCAACAGCTAAATATGTAAAGACAAAATAGTGGCATACTATTTATACCCAGGCACATCTCCTGCCATGTGTGCTATGGCAGCAGCTGTGTGTGTGTACAACCTCCTGCTACTGTAACATGCTGAACAGACCTCCCACACCAACATGGTAACCAGTCCACCTTCGCATAAGTTTGCAGGAGTGAGCATGTGGAAAGGGAAAAACACAGTGTGCACGGTATTATGACCACCTGTTCTTCACATGAAATTAATTGTCCAGGTGAATTTGGTTAAAGGCTGGTTGCTCAGTGATTCCTATGAAATCTAATCGTATCACCTCCAAAGAGTTGATCAAAATATGGTAATGACCACAGAGATTCTGCATTGAGCTTCTCAAGCAAAGTGATGTTGCTCTCCTGTTCTCAAACCTAAACCTCTATATACGTCACCTGTCTGCACCCCCAGATACAATGCATAGGAGTGTACCAGCAGCAGGTGTACCAGACATTCCTTGTCACGGTAACAGTAATGACCATGTGATAAAGGTTGTGGAATGGTCATGGTTCAGTTAAATTTAGGATTGGTTTAGGGTTTTGGGCATGTTTACAGTACCAGATGAGCTATTTCCAAACCCATTATTCTTTATTCTTTAAGAGTGGGGAATCAGGTTCCAAATTTGACCTGACGACAGTGGGCTGAGAACGTATAGCACTGCTGAGTTGTGTAACCAATGTATCAGATATACTAACGGCTATAGAAAAAACCACCGTCTCAAGATGCCTTTTGTATTCCATCTGTTCCTGGAGGATTGGTAGTTTAATGGAAAATGCATGCATAGATGTGGAGGGTGTTGTCTTGTGCTGCTATGTTTTTTCATCACGGCAAGAAAAGACGTGTTTGATCATCCCTTGTTAAATACCTGTTTACCCGACAAGACACAAAAACGTGATGACTTATAATTCGAAGATTTACCGTCAGTTTTCATTCTCCGCAGCCTGAGTGCCTTTCTATATCTGGATCTCATCTCTTTGGCTATAATGCAATGATTTTATGGCGATTCTCTGCTGCTGAATCCGTGGAATTATCCATGCTAATGCTGCTTTCTAATGCTACTATCATACTGATAATAGCATTATCTAATCCTGCCGGTGAGCATTTGCACCTCTAGCTGTTGCAGTCATGATCCACATAATTCCACTAACTAATGCGCCAGTCACTCCCCATACTTCCCAACTGCTCCACTGCACACATGAGCACCTCTCATGACCTGGAGCCTCTCAGAGCACCAAAATCAATATCAGGGCCCTGTTCATGGTCTGGCTACGGGTTACTCTTTTAGTTTATTTGCAAAAAATATTAAATATATTGAAAAAAAGACAAAATAGAGCACATTCTTCCCCCTTCCTCTTAAAGAGAGAAGTGGCAAAGTCAGTAACGCTACATTGAAAAATGTCTGCTGTTGCAAGTTGAAATTTGCAATTTGGTCTACTTCAACATCAATAAGAATGATTTTAGTTAAGTTTTCCTTGATTGAATATTAGAGTTGGAAAAGAAAAATACACTTAGCACAGAGTGCAAAATCTTAATGTATAAGTAGTACATTAACTTTTTTTTTCCTCAGGAAATTATAAATCATTGCAATCCTGCCCTAAGTTCAACCCTCATACTAAATAAGTCATAGCAGGATTAATATTAATTTTGCAAAGTTTATAGTAGTTTATAGTTTTGTATCAGTTTATTTCAAACAACCACATGTACAGTTAAGAGATATATATGAAATATATTTCAGCATATACAATTTGTTGGATTAGGAACACATACTAAACCCAATGGGAACATTCAGTACCAGAACTGGCACAGTAGTCTGTTTATAGCACATACATGCATACAGTAACTATTTTCTGTCCTCCCTAACCTCTGCTCCCCAGCGATTGCCACCCACTTCTAGCATTTCCACGGTGGCTGCAGTAATCTTTGGCTTCCCTCCTCTGTGGTTGGCTGTGCAAACAGCACCATCTTGGACAGAGGCTCCCTCTCTCTCTCATTTACTGAGGTGAGGGAAGGTGAGAGAGATGGGTGGGATGAAGGTGGTCTGGACACATTCTGGAGACGGGGGTCTACATGCCTCAGAAATATCCATAGAAATGTGATGTTTATCTCCTGTTTGCATTAGCTCAGTGAACTGAATTAACAAACAATAGTTTAACTGTTTTTACTGAAGCACCAGGCATCTGTAGTGTATGGTTCTTCCACATGGGTGGCCCCAGAGAGAGCTAATTTTTAATTTTTATTTTTTGTTACTTCTGCAGTAAATGCAACACATTTTTAGTAACTTTGAAGGAGTTTGGAGAAAACACAACACTGGCTAATTGTTGAATCTTCATGAAGACCACTTTTAAATATTAACCTTTGAAGTCTCAATTTAATTCTATTTATATGTAAGTTTTTGATATTGCTACATAGCTGACATTAGCATTAATGCCTGTTTACTTACCAAGAGCTTTAGCCAGAATTGCATTTACAAGACAGGAGGTCATACGTCCTCTGGGCTGTGCTACTTCTTCAAGTTGGACTGAGCTATTACGAGACGGGATGAGCTGCAGCTAGCTGGTTGCCATGCTAACTTAGTAGTACTTGTGTGCCTTCTCAAGTTGCACTTTAAGGCGTTAAGTAACTAGAAATTTGTCATTACCCATTATTTTATTTAACCATTACGTAACATTTGAAGCTTTTATCATACCAGGCAGGAACTATAATAACAATTCATTTGTTATCAGTTCTTGATTTGTTCCTTAATCATCCTTTGCTAATTATTTACAATTTTGCGTACCATGTTATGAAGTATGACAGTATCAAATTTCAACACGTGTTGTGGAAGTCCCAAAAAACTGTGGCAGCATTAGTGCTGTGTTCTGTACACTTGGCTGTATTACACTGTTAAATAAGAATTACATTCATCAGCCTCAATATAAATATTTGCAGTGGCTCTATTTGCAGTAACATCTAGAATAGATTGACTGACTGGAATAAAACTTTAGTGACGATCCCTGATTCTGATTGCTGTTAAACCCATTTGGGAGATGTCCTTTCAATACAAAAAGGCCTCTATAGTCATGCAGGACGGCTGGGGACTGCATGGAGAAATCCTTACTCTCTGCCAACCTTAGATTCATGGCCCTGTGTGTTTGGCTAGCCATTTCCTGGTGCAGCACTTGCTATTTTATTTGGCCGGCTTCAGCCCCAAGGATAGGGGGACAGTTGTCTTCCCCCGCTGCTGAGCCCGAAGAATTTCCTTGCTTACTTTTCCTCTGCTCTGTGGGAGGAGAGGGAGAAGCAAAAAAGTAAAGGAGAACTGGATGGGAGCCCTGTTTGAGTTATTAGTTAAGAGTGGGAGGCAGGGAGGGATGAGCAGAGGACTAGAAAAAGATAAAGAGGGGTAGAGATTGAAAGAGAGGGGACTGCCGGGTCTTGTGTTTGGAGCTAGCTTCTTTTTTTTTCTCCACTGCACACTGAGTTCTCACCTCTCAGTGCCTCTTGGACTCAAAGAGAAACTGCTGTATTTGGCTGACACCAGCTCTTATTCCCAAAAAGGCAGCGTTGATTGAACTGCCTCAATCTAAACAGATTCCTATACACAATATTCCCTCACAATGCTTTCTAAGGAGCAACATTTGATGGAAGGACACGCTGGAGGAAATTGCAGGGTGATGGATAAAACTATCTTGGGGGCCACACTGAAGGAGGCTCTGTTTTCAGGGAGAATTACAAGGCTGAAACGTGCCGAGCCCAAAACACATTTTCACATTATGCTCAGGTGTTTATTTGCTTTTGGCCCTCGAAAGGTAAAGTGTGTGTAATTTTTGTGCTCTCCGGCCTGTGTGGACATTCACAATGATAGTTTCATGAATTCCCTCCAGGTGCATGTTATATGTTAAGAGACGGCGAGGCAAAAGAGGGACAAACAGAAAGAAAAAGACAAAGAGGGAGAGATGCACCTGGCCCTCCACCACACCTGGGAGGAGAGCTGGATGGTGTGGGCTAATGATGTGGTTTTAAAGCTCGCTAAACACTGTAAGCAGCACACACTGTCCCTAGATGGCCTGTGGTTAGTTAGTCCTCACCGCATAACATTCCAGTGACGAGACTCCCTCCTCCCTCCCGGTCCCTTCATTTCTTCCATTAATATCAAACTTGTGCTTTTGTATTCACACACATTCCTAGACATTTGAAGGCGCTGCTTGGAGAATTTTAACTTAAATCAATCAATAAAACATGAGAAAATGACATCACTGCTGAGAAGATTGGTTGCTTCTTCCCGGCTCCACAGTGACATTTACTTTCTAAACCTCCAAGTTGGTTTTCACAAAAACATCTGTTGGATTGGTTTATGGTACAAAAGAGAAAGAGGCACTGTTCTCTCCAAGCAAATGGACCTAAATTATTGTGAAAGTAATAGATGTCTGGTGGAATTAATCAGTACCTTCTTTCATCACTTAATTGGATTGTTACCACACTTGGATGAGTTATATATTTCACAACTGAGGTCAAATATTTTCCCTAACTATGATAACTGCACATGGCAACAGTCCTAGTTACAGTTACAGAAAGCCATTATAAGTTTTGGCCCTGGCTACATATGTATGCATATATGGTGCAAATTCATTTCTGTCTTGGACACAATTCATTTGTTTACTATGTATGTAAATCCTAGAATACAGGCCTGGTTTCTTAGTGAGGGTTTCTTCATCAGTCTTTGTGAAATAACTGAAAGGCATATCTGCAGTTTATCTATGTTATAAAATATGGAAAAATGGTCAGCCCTAACCTTAAAATTAACAGCTGCTTACTTTCCAAGAGCTTCAGCCATCAGTGTGTTTACAAGACAAGAGGTTAGAATATGGTGCCAGGGCAGAGCTCCCTCTTCTTCCTCTAATGTTGGACAGGTCAGACTGGGTGCTAGAAGAAAAGAAGTGATAGAAATAGAAGCAAGTAAATGAGAGAAGTTTGATGCTGAACTTACAGCTGTTGATGCTAATTTTTTTGTAGAAGTAGTGATAGTGAAATGTACTCATACCACCTTTAGCTAGCTTGTTAGAAATTTTGTTTGTGAATGTCTGAAGGTTTAAAATAGAAATGATGCTGTTTTACTGTCACATCTATATAATTTGCATTGTTACAAATGTCAGTGATTTTGATTAAGGATTTCTTACTTCTGGAGCAGAATCTGTTTCACCTCAGCTCTCTTTGTGACCAAAGTAGGTCTGAAACAAAATGTATTTATTAATTTTAATTTTAATGAGATGTCATTGCTGCCCCCACTGTTATATAGGTGATCTATGGCACGAAACTTAGCAATAATATATCAAAATACAGAAGAGTGACTATAAAATTCAGGTTTAGCAATAAAAAACATTACTATTTCTCCTAAAATTGAACATAAAAGTCAATTTTTACACATTTTTGCTTTTTATAAGTAGGTGCTATACAGTAGCTTCTTCCTTACAACCAGTCCTCACCCTCATCCAGCTTTAGTACAGCATTCCTTATCCCTGTCTAATGTAGCTGATCCCTCCACACATTTTTCTCCCCCTCTCTCACTCTATCCTTCTTCCCTGGCTTTTGTGAGAAGGAGAGGTGAGCGGATATGTGTCTTTAACTGAGCCCGAGCTCTGCTGCAGCTTACCTCTTACTGCTAAGATAGGATATGTGCTCTGCTTTGTTACTGCTAACCTGCTTGTTTGGGGTGAGATCAGTGTATTTGTGTGTTAGTGAGTGTGTATGTGTATGTGTGTGTGAGCAGAGTAGGAGTACTGAGAAATCCCATTATGGAGCCAAGTTGCTGCCACGCTTTCCCCATACACACTGTGAACCCGGTGTAATCCACTCACACACTCACCATGCATCCTTGTTTGTGTGTGCACGCTCACACAAACACACATATACCCTCTAGACTCGGCAGTGAGCTGTGTATCCCTGTGCACTGTTGTGTTACCTACCGTGAAACATGACAGCTAATGATATCGAAGGCTTTTTAAAGGTGTGTTTCTGTTTGTGTGTGTGAGAGGGAGAGAGCTGGATTTCTTCCAGACAGACATCGATTAGCAGGGAAAGAGCACTGGCTCAAAGTGAAAGCTACAAAGTCAAAAGCTATGCTCTCTTGTATCAAATTAATTTGATTTTTCACCCTTTTTACCTATACATTGGGTTAGTTTGAAGCAAAATTCAACCAACAAACGCTCATATTCACAAATGTATCTAGTTATTTTCTTAGGTTGATATACTTGTAGGTTGAATTTTCCCAGTAAGCATAACAGTGACCATTTGCTGGTGTCCACTGGATGTAATTAGGTTGTAAAGTAATTATTTTTTAGACATCTAGGTTACAGGAGGGCCAGTCATTATATATCATTCAGCCAAATGTCATTTGAACTTTATTTCGAATTTGTGGAGATCCCATTGCTTTCTAAGATACCAAATATGTCAGGCTGAATTCAGAGAAAATGTGATTGAAATAATGCACATCTAGAATATTTACATTTAATGGAAAAATGAAGCTGTGAAAAATATGGAGTCTTGGTTTTGTTAATGGTACCATACAGATATCTAAAACAAGTGACTTTTCAATCAAAACTTTCTCATTTATCTCTGCTGCCTGTTCATTTAATTTTTAAGTAAGACTTTCCTTAAACACCTGGGCACTGTAGTTTTTAACAAGCTTTACTCCAACAAGAGTAAATGACGCATTTGTTTGGGACTATTTTCAGCAGTGGATTAATACACACTTGGTGCTCTAGTGATTATTTTCAGTAGCAGGATGCTGTTTGCATAGGACTGAGTCAAAATAAACAGTTTCTTCATAATGAAGGAAGATGCTGGATTGGCTGCACAGACAATACTTATTAGTGGGATCACTTCATTGTGTATTTAGTCTTTTAATGGGATTTATGGTCGATAAGAAAAATATAGAATATCACCAGAGCTGTATCTAAATATACCAACCGTGACTAGATTTTGTTTTATTTGGAAATCAACAAACCCATGCAAGTTTTTTGCTGTTAAACTCATTGTAGGTGAGCATAAGTGTACCTTCTGGGGTTTTCCTGTCTTCTTCAGTCACTTCCTCCAGGCAAAGTGTAGGGGGCGCTGCACACACTGCCTTGCACCTGTGAGACAGGCACAGAGGGGAGCCTATTTGTCACCAGCCTGTCTCTCTGCCTTGCCATTGAGTGCTCACTCACTCTCTCTGTGCGTGTGTGTGTGTGTGTGTGTGTGTGTGAGAGACAAGGGAACTGGTTTCACACGCACACACACTCTCCATCCTGTCCTCCTCGACTCTCTCCCTCTCTCTCTCTCCCCCCCTGACCCCAGCGCCATCTTCTCTGTCTCATCCTTTATGCATACTGACAGTGAGCCCCTCCGTTTATGGCACTGCATAACGTTCCCTCATTACCGCCCAAGACTCAGAAACCCAAACGCAGCAAGGAGAGAGGGGTGGGGGGTAGAGTGGGGGAGGGAAGTGGGGGAGAGATGAGGTTTGGGTGGAGGAGGAGGTGGGGGGTGATATAGAGAGGTGGAGGAAGAGTGGAGAAGTGCCAATGATGACATTCGCTTTGGCTAATATTAATCTGATTCATTTGGCACGCCAGGAAGCATCACTTTAACTGTTTCTTTGCTGCTGCTCTGCTCCTTCATACGCACTGATGACTGAGTGTGTGTGTGTGTGTGTGTCTGTGTGTGTGTGCGTGTGTGTGTGTGTCAGGAATAGAGGGCACACGAGCAACATGCAATTAAACAATACACACTGAGACAGAAAGCAGATGCAGGCAAACAGAGGAGACACAGTCATCAAGCAATTTGTTGCACATGCACTCAAATGACATACATTTAAAACAGGCATACGCTATATTTGATATGTACACACAAAGGCATGATTACACACTCTCTTACACACTATATCCCTACACATGTTAGTGTTGTATACACAATTAAATGCATGCACATATAAGACACACGCTAGATGCATTTATTATGTTGTTAATGTGTAATTACATGCACACACAAACAATATAAACTGATGCATCATGCACATATCCACATGAACACACGTCACTTAGTCTACTGTGCACATACACACACACTGATCCCTATAGTACACACACAGAGGACAGATATACACATCAGCTGGTGCAGAGTGCGCAGGCAGGGCGCAGCAGCTTGTGTTGGCTGTAAACAGCAGTGCAGGCAGTATGGAGAGCGGCGGCTGTGTGAGCGCCGGGCCGGCCAGCCAATCAACCCCTCGATCTCCTGTCCCTGCCCTTCCATTGATCCCCATTAAAATGCTTAGCAGATGCTTGGCTTGAGAGAGACAAGCGCTTTTCTCTGCTGCTATTTTCATTTGTATGCTCCTTACCGCCGGCCCACAGTCTGGAATAGTCATTTTGCCAACTGGGATGCAGGCCCACTCTAGACAGTACAGTAGCATCCATTCAGACATAGCGGAGTGTGCTAAACTAACAAACGTTTAAATGTTGAATGGATGTTGTCAGGACGGCCTGCACCAGGTCTCAAAACCTGTTGTGGATTTTGTGCCAGAATGACAATTTTGCCATCTGTGGTTATGCAGACGGATACGCACCTGCGTTGTTTTGTTTAATTAGGACTTCAGTATTGTTCATGAATGGTTTCTTTTGAGTTCCTGACTGGAAAATGGGTTTTTTTTTTCAAAGTGGAATTTGGATCTTAGCCATCATTGTCATTGGTAATAAGAATGTACTAATCATTGAGCAAATGTGTTCTGATCTTGGAACATGGGGACATCTTATTTGTCTTTGAAGGAAAGTGAACATATTTATTAATCAGGCATATTATTCATTTATAGCACAGAAAAGTTTTGTCCTCACAGGGTCTTCATCAAGGTGGAGATATATTTTTTCTCTTGCCTAATAATGCCTGAGGAGTATTTCTTTTTTATATCAGTTATTGTCAAATTTAAAGACTGACCGACTTCTTGGTTCAATTTTGACCTATTTTACTTGCCATACTGTGCAGGCCCATGGTTGTCCTGTGGTACAACAGTCTATTTCTGAGATTTCTGGTGCACCCACCTTGGGTTTTACCTCCTGGTTCAGATAAACTGGCTAAACTGTTGGCCTGTTCACAACCTCTCTGATCATATGACTGCTCATGTTTCCTGCCCTGTCAGATTTTGTCTTACTAGTGTTGCACTGTTGCCAGATTTCTGTTTGGGACAGGTTTAGTGTCTAATAATTACTGTTGAGGCAGATTGACATGATGTTACTGTATACCTCTCTGTTTGACTCTCAGACACACACCCTCACGCAGGACTATAAACATCTCATTTGTGACATAATCCTGTGAACAGCGCGTGTCTGGAGCATGTGGGGCAAAGTATACCAGGATCAGGACTGGTTTGTGTTGTTATGCCAGCTAGTCAAAGAAAGCAGCTATTGTGTGTGTGTTCATGTGTACGTGTGTGCCCTACATACTGTACAGTATGTGTCTGTTTTGTGTACATTTACACTCACATCGTGGGTGAGTGTGTGGGACATCTTCTTGCATGCATGCATACATGAGCATCTTTGTTGCGTATGTGCTCAGATGTTGTGCATTTTTTTGAGTGCCTGTGCGCCTGCATGGTAACTGAACCCGCTGTCTTCCTGTTACTGTGTCTGTGTGTGGCACTCGCCTCTGAGTACAGGCGGCGTACACTAGCGGGCTTTGTCTGTCCAGGGGGCTGACGTACGTCCATGGAAGAAGCCCTCCACTTCGGGCCGCGGCTATGAAAGACAGTCTCTGTTCTCGCGGCCTGCCAATCACTCTCCGGTTTGTTGAAGGGGCGGAGAGGATGTTCAGCGCTCCTTAAACTTCTTCAAGTGTGGAGAAAATGCTTATATGTTTTCTATTCTGACTTGTCTTGTCTGATGACAAAGCAGGGCTGAGAAAAAATCACATTGGTTCAGAAAACAGACTGAAAAGTGGGTTTAGGAAAGATCTGAAGGATCACAGGAAGCTAAAGATGGTTAAGCATCATGAAACGACCTGTATCACTGACACAGTGTCACTACCTTCCCCCCATCTACACACACACACACACACACAGGGTTAGAAAAAGGCTAGGCTTTAGGCTTTGTCCTTGAAAGTTGATTTTACGTGCTACGTAGCCAACATTAGCGACTGCTATATAATTACCAACGGTAGAATATGCCCTCTAGGCAGCGCTACTTCTTCATCCTCTCAAGTCAGACTGAGGACAGACTGGATGCTACAGTGACTCCCTATTTCAAAGTGGTATTACCAGTTGGGACAGGCAGGGGCTGATTAGCATGTTAACTTCAGTAAAAAAAAAAGTTATAGAAATAGAAGCAAAACAAGAGCTAATAATGGTGCTACTTTCCACTGCTGGATTGGGATTACGTTGAGACCTGATCCACCTGAATCCAATGCAAGGCTTTGGCTTCACTCCAACTCTTTCCCTCTTCCCACTGGGCACGGTGTATCTACTTACAACACATGACATGCATGAAAACAAACTATTGTCAGAGTGAGGAAGAGAGACATTTCTCAGTAAATTACATTTGTACATAACCAAATCTCAACCTGCCCTGAGTCTAAACTCACCCTGAAACCTGAATCTATGTCCAGATCCATTGTGTTGGGATCATATAGCAGCGCAACTTGTGACAAGGGGCTGGCAGTGTATAGAACCAGTGCCCGAGACTATCATACCCTATTGGCCGCTGTAGGGGAGTTATGGGAGCTTGTAACGGATGGATTTAATTTTAAAAAAGCAAAAAGCAACAGAAACCTCAAGTACCACATAGCCAAGAGTAGAAAAGAAGAAAATATAGACCAAATGCAAATATCAAGACAGGATGAAACAGCTAGAGAAATTATTTAAAAAAAAAAAACTGTAGTCTGCTGGAGAACAAAGATAGAAGATTGTGATCTTACTTAGAAATACTCTTAAAGGCAGATTTAATTAATATTTCAGTGTACCAAACAAACAATTAAGGAATACAGTCACCAAGCACACCAATTCCCCTTAAAATGAAGATGAAGGCTTAAGTGGCCCACAAAACATCCCTTGCAATGAAAGTCTTACCTTAAACACAGACATATACAAATACACAAACACCAGCACAAACATGCACCTATACACACACTTCCCACTCCTCTCTTCCTATAACCGTCACAGCGGTGGGACACATTGACAGCGCTCCATTTAGTCAACAGGACAACTCTGACAACAGCTCGAACGGCGCGCTGGGAGTTGCCGAGACGCACAGAAGATACGATAAGGGGTGAGGAATGCTTGGTGAGGAGAAGGGAGAGATGTGAGGCTGTGGGGGGAGGCGAGGGAGGGGACAGAAGCTGAATTTGCGATGTCATGCGGCCGATTAGGCAGCTAGTCTATCTCTCCGGCGTCAAGGGGCCCCTGACGGCAGCTACGCTGTCCCGCCAGCACATCGTATCCATCACCCTCCCTCCTTACACACACACACACACACACAACACTTTCTCTGTTCGCGTCAGGAAACATCATTCCCTTCTATGTCACCTGCTCGGACCAGGAGCATGAAAAATGGCTGTCACGCCGACACCCAAAAATGATTGCTGAAAACGAGAGGAGAGGGAAAATAAAAGTGGAGGGAAAGCGGGCGGGGAGGAGGCGGTGGGGAAGGTGAAATTGGAGGAAACTCT
Source organism: Lates calcarifer (assembly GCF_001640805.2). Classification (NCBI taxonomy): domain Eukaryota; kingdom Metazoa; phylum Chordata; class Actinopteri; family Centropomidae; genus Lates; species Lates calcarifer. The sequence goes on from NC_066854.1 coordinate 3,375,764, forward strand.
CGCCAGATTAGGTGCGGGTTAAGAGAATATTGATCTGTGTGCCGAGGACTGTTGATCTCTCTTAGCAGCACAAGACAAATGGCAGCAAACAGAAAATCGAGCGCTCGCCTTCTCTCCAAGGACGGGTTCAGCCTCTCTCTCTCTGCCTTTCTGCTTCTCTGCCATTTTTTTTCCCTTCAATTCCCCCGATTTGGAACTCTCCTTATAACAACATCCAACTTCCCACAACATAAGTATGAAATGTTTAAATCGACAGGTATTACATTTTGCAGCCCAAACATAGATAAGCTACCAAAATAATGACAACATCTTTGCTTGTGTATTAAGTTCTTTTCCTGAGCGTCAGTGGGGAGTTTTCCTCTCTGCCTGTAATCTCTGTCTCCTCCAGCACCAGCACACAACCTTGCTACAGAACCGAACACACACACACACCTAACCTACATGGTAAGAAGCAGGAGTTTGTGTCAATGTTAGAGGCTGCTGAGTGATTCTGAAGGTTGCCTCGATAATTAGTCTTTTTCTCCCATTTGGAGTGTACGAGGGGGTCTGTGGAGGCGCTGTGTTTGATTAGGGCCACAGCCTTGGCCCGGCACCCAGCCGGGGTGTTTGATGATGGGGAGCGAACTCTGGGCGGGGGCTGAGGTTCATCCGTGCCGGCTCAACATCAAACAGCCTGGAGCAAAGGACTACAGCCCTGGGGGACCCTTCCAGCGCTGCTGCCTGGATAGGTAGATACAATCGCAGTCGGATGGGGAGGGAGGGAAGGGTGAGGAGGGAGAGAGATGGGGGGAAAAAAAATCAAGTAAGGAAAAAGGGGGGATGCAGAAGTAAAGGAAGAAAGAGAGGGAAGTAGAGAGAAGTTGTAGTGCATCAAATATGAAAAACTGACAGAAAGCAGCTAAATTTAAGTAAACCCCAAAAAGTTTGTACACTTGCATGTAGCAGAAAATAAAAATAATTTTGATTTATAGCAACTTGGATGTTATTTTCCCAAGCTTGGCCAGAATTTCTGTTCATTATGGTAAAACTATACGCATTTTGTTAATTGCTTAGATGTGGAAAAACTTAAGACCTTTACACATCCACTCAGTTCATAACTGGAGCCCAAGGCCACAAGTTGATCAGTCTGATCAGTTTGGGGTAGGGCCTGTTTTGTTGCTTGAAGGTCTTGGTTTGTGTGTTCATCTGTCTCGTACCCAAGTACGACACATGTCCACTCCTGCTCCTCCTCCATCTGTCGCTTTTCCTCCAAGGTAGGAGGTAGCTGGTGTACATATGCAGCTCCTTTCCTTTCTCCAGCTTTTGGCCTCTCCCTCTCTCTCCACTCCTCTCAGCTCTGAGGTTGGGTGGGGGGGGTTTGATGGTGCAGCTTTGCCTGACTGTTCAGCCCTCACTAGTCATGTTTCATTACCAGGACATAGTCTTCCCCCTTTCTACCTGTCTGTCTCTCTGTGTCGCCCTGTGTTCATGTATGTGTGTGTGTGATATTACATGGTGGAGAGGGCGTACTGCGATCCAGTTGAAGGGTGAAACATACTTCATAGAAGGACATTATTTCCTTTGGTTTTAACTGAAGGTAAAGTGCCTTAGTCCAAACCAATGACAAAATTGCCCCAGACCAAAAGAGCACAGATGTATATAAACATTTTTAGCTATGTAGTGTATCACTTTTATATTACTAATTGCAACTTTCAGATATTTTGGCGATCTGAGTGTAACACACTTCATCAAAGCAAAAGCAGACAAAAAAATCAATACTGGCAAGAATGTGCTGCAGCTAATACAGTAGCCCACGTAATAAGATGCACCAGGCAGAATGCTCCTCAATTAGCAGAGCAAAACTCTGGAGAATATTTACAGTAATCAATGTACAATTCTCAAGTCAACATTTTTTAATTAATTCTCCTCAGCAATTAACTCCCTCAATGAAAAAACACCCACAAAAAAGACCTTTCTTTGTGACATTAAACTTATTGCTGAAGCGGGCTGTCTCATTACCCTTCTTGGCTGAAACAAACGAGTGTGTGTTTTGGGAGTGTCGGAAAAAAACACACACACACTTGTGGCTAAAAAACAACCAGTCTCTAGGTGTATATTCACTTTACCGTGGATGGATTTCTCAGATAAAATGGGTCAAGCTCACGATTTAGTTTTCCACTGCAGGGATCGAGTCGCCTACCTCTCCTCCCACCATCCATATGGGCTCATGCATATGCATGCTCTATGGACAGGTACGCCAAAAAGTAGGGAAATTTTTTGTTATCCTAGATTCACGGCTTTGTGGCGAAGACCGGTGGCTGCGACAAGCTGTCTTTTGACTCCTCTAAAGGGGTCATGTGGAAATGAATTCCACGGAGGCAGAAGGAGACATGGCGTTCTGCAGGAAATACACACAATTCTGTAGATGGCAGAACAAATGGAATAGTTCATATCAGTCAGAGGAAAACAATAATCCAGGGCTAGATTTGTCGTCGCCCGTAAATGATCGTGGCAATTACGCTCACATTGTGAGGCAAGCAAACAGAATTACAGTGAGATTTTCTCTGTGATTGGGGTGTCACCCCCCCATTATTGTTGTGCCTCCTGATTGATCTTCTCCCTCTCTCTCTAAATCACTCTCCTCTCCCTTTCACTGCCTGTCTTGTTTCATCTTTTCCTTTGTCTCATCTTGCTCTCGCTCTCTCCTTCCACCTCTCTTTTTCTCTCTGGCTCGTTCTCCAGGCTAATGAATCTAAAACTTGGGGGAATAGTCTGGCCCGGTGAGACCTCCAGCCTGTTCAGGGCCTTATTTTCTGCTCCGCAGTGTCTTCACGCCCTGGTCAGCTGGGGGAATACAGCTGTCCATCACTCTTTCCCAGGTCCCTGCTAACACTTTTACTACCTTTAAATTAGCCACTGTCACCGCCAACCATGCCTTGGTGTCACACGTCTCCAGATGTTGCAGGCGGCTTTTTTCCAAGCATGCCGCTGTAAATCTTTCTATCCCGGAGTGGGAAGGCAGGTGAGAATGGCCCGGTGGACGACCACAGCTCACCTCCTCCCATCTGTTGGCTCAGGCACCATTTGCACTAAGACTCGTTCTTTATGTTACGGGCTTGTGTTGCTCAGGAGGAGCATGTCACTTACCCACTGACAAATTTGGGGGTTTCAGCCTCACCAACCATGCAGAAGATGTATGTACTGTGAATAAAACAAGTCACCCAGCAATGACATGTTGCTGTGGGGTCAGGTGGTGCAGTTGAAGGAATATGACACCAGTTGTGATTTCTTGTTCTTGAACATTGTCTTCTGTGGCAGAAGAAACAGCAAATGTTGCTGATCTTCCAGCCACACGAGAGATATCCTTATGGATGCTGTTTGGGTATAATAAAATCGATCTGTAGTGATCATGCTTGGTCTGCTTGTAACAATAAGGGCATGTCAGTGCGGGTGTACTCACCAGAAAATTGCAGCATTTTATAAACAACATACAGATGAGTGATGAAGGGAAGAAAAACCCACACAAGTGTTTTAGAAAGGTGATGGGCCACCATGATTCTCCAAGTCTCTACAACTCTCCTGGCATTAGATATTCCCTTGTTTGATGTTTTGATAATGCTGGAGGAGAGTTGCTCAAACTTAAAGTTAGCAAATGTTCATATGGGTCAGCATGGAGAGAAAGGACAAACATGGTATGTTGTTTGTAAAGGATGAGACATTTACCCTTTTGAACATGCTGTCTCGTCACAGACCAGTTTATCTTGACGGGTTTTTCTTGAGTCTGTTGTGCTCAAACTGCTGAACTTTCAGTCTCTGCGTTGACTTATTTTTTTCTCTGCCAAAACAAGTTAAATAAACAACATATAGAGATTATATTTCAAGAAGTAGAAAGCTTTATCTCATGTATGTCATAGATAACTCTGGATTTTGACCTGAGTGTTCTTTGGACAAAAATCCACCTACTTGTGTTCTTGGTTGGAGGCCAGTTCATAGGTTATCCTCCGCCTCAACACTGTATTAGAAACTGCAGCTTTGCACAGTTGCATTAGGAGGTTTTTTGGCAGTGTTACATATTGCACCACCTCCACAGTAGATGGCTGTGAGGGTCAAAATACCACCACATGTTCCAGCCATGCCGTTGGGGCTGGTTTTTCCAAATAGATCAGCCGGCAGTGCCCACTTGTTGCTGCAATACTTTATATGTGAAGACTTTAAAGCAACATTTCATTATAGCTGTAAGCACCAGAAAGTTTGTAATTACGACAAGAAGCGTGACATTTTTTCCAATTACATTCTCAAATACTTTCCAAATACTCATCCTAAGACAGAGAAAAGATAAGTAAATCAACTTCCTACTCATGTGTTACGTATCAGAGTTGTTGGAATTCCAAATGGTAATGGCACATCTGATTAAAACATGGGCTGTTCATGGCCGAGGCCAAAACCACATTCATCAGCTGACTAAACATGAAACCTCCAAATTTAACCTCATTAAATATCTTTTTGCTTTTTTAAAGCAAATATGACTATTCTAAACCTAGAATAACAACCACGTATTGGCAGAGTTAAGACAGGCAGCTTAAGATAAACCACCGAGGCCAAATAAACTGATAACAGAAACTCATCTGTATCTCCTTTTCCCCTCTATCTCCTCTATCTCTTCTCTCTTATCCCCTTCTTCCCTCATCCTCTCATTCTCTTCCCTTCTCATGTCTGCATTTCCATTCTCTCTCCTCTGAAGCTGCTTTCCTCCCTCCCTCCCCTGCGTCCATTCATCCAATTAACAATAGCCCCTTCAGTTTTGTGTAATTTAGAACAGAGCACAGCGGTCATGGATGTTATTAGAAGCAGTATCAATCAGTGCAGGGACAGTAAGGAGACATCCCTAATGCTCCGTCACGTAGCTCAGCTCCTGTATTTACGACCAGGGGCTTCTACTGCGCGGCTGGCATCACCCAGCCATCAAATAATAAAATAAATCAAAACATAAGAGTTTTGTCTATTTGCAATTTCCTTTTTGGTCTCCGAATATGAAACCAGATGTTTCCGGCATCCTAAAGATGCTTTTCATCTGCCCCTCTTTTCCTTTCTTTTCCGCCCCTGTCTGAGTCTTTCTCTGTTTCTTGCTCTCGTTCTCTGTACCCCCTCTTCCTCCCCTCTGCTTTCAAAATTAATGTAAGCCCAGGAAAAAAAGAAGGGAGGCTTATAAAAAGTGAAATGTCCTCTTTGCCCAAGGAAGTAGTCTGTTTTACATTGATAGAGAGGCACAGGCAGCCCCTGGCCATCTGAGGCTGAGCCTGTTTTTCCTCTGCGATATCCTGCCGCCACATCTCTGCCTCTCGAGTACGCCTCCAAGTAAAGCGGGCGGGTCAAAGCAAGAGCGTTCAGCCCTCCCTCCACCCCCCCACACCTCCCTCCTCTTTCTCCAATCCTCTAATTGGAGGTGCTCAGGTTAAAGAATGTCCTGGTTATCGCAAAGCCAGCAGAGAAGCACAATTCAGCACTATAATTCCGCTGATGAGTGACTTGCATTTTCAAATATTTAGCGTCCGTGTTTACACAAACTGTGTGTCATTATCTCATTCATGCACATTCAAACGTTGACATGAGTTTATACAGGAGAATTAATTCCAAGTCAACCCGAATGGGATTTTTAATAGATTCTGGATATATGTATGGGAATTCACAACTGACTCTAAAGCACAGACATTGATAGTGTTTGTGTAATTCTCTCGGTGCAGTAAGTGTGGTCCCAGTCATCTCCCTTGTATGAAGAGGTTGTCTGTTTTATGCCTCTGGCCTCTGTTCATTTTGACAAACCGTGCGTGCTTTCTGCCAGTCACTTCCAGGCAACCACAGCTACAATAAACACCAGCCATTTTTTTTCCAGCTCGAGGCCCAGGTTTGATCCCGAGCAGAACCCTGGCCAGCTCACTTCCTCCCGGGGCTTGAAAGAGGGGGCCAAGCCCAAACAAACAGGAACTCCAACATATACGGCAGCTCCCCCTGAGCCCTGCACCTGCATAGTGTTACACTGGACTTAACGGCTCCAGGTTTAGCCAGCCAGGGTTTATGTTTGCGAGATTGGTGCTGCTGAAATTTGCAGACAAGCGGCAAAGGTTCTGCTGTGGAGGAATGTCCCAAATAAGATGATGTGTAGGCAATCAATGCAGGGATTTTGTCTGTGTTTGAATTTTTATTTTGAAAGAAAAACTCCAATAGTTTGAGCAGCAGACACAGTTGGATCATTAAAAAAAGAGCTCAGCATTTTCCTTTTAATGTTCAGAGGTGGTATTTTGAATGCCACCACAGACAGAAAAGATGGGAAAACTGCATGAGCAACACTGAATTGATAATCTGTGATTAAAGGAGTCCTTAGTGCCTCATTTGTTGTGTGAATAGGTCTTGAAAGTCTTGACATTTACACCCTTTTTACTGCAGGCAACGAAAATATCCCTTATGTTTACAGAAATTAAAGAAATTCCTCCTTTTCAGGGATGCACTAAAATGTAAGCGCTGACAACTAACAGCATTTTACGCCTACTGTTAAATACGCGACTCCAATTATGGTTGTCCTCGTTAACGTGACAGGATGTCAAACAAGCACTTCCTGTTAACTGCCTCTTATCTTAATTGGTCTGGTCTCAGAGGAGGGTCCGGCTCTGTGCCGACTATGGTCACAGAGTCTGCTTCTTGTCTGGCTCGAGCCAACACAGTCTCATTTTGTTGTCATCACAGTCTGCGCGTAGATGAAACCACTTCAAAATGTTTTGGAGATGTCTAACTTTATCTGGAGCGCCAGCCGAACAAACATCAGGAGCTACTTGGGCAGAATTTATTACTTAACTGCAGGAAAGTCAAATCTTTACAAAAATATGGACACTAAAGCACATTAAAATCCTAAAACTCAAAGCTCAGCTCCCTGAACAACATTCAATAATTACTCACCCTCGCTTACTGTCACTCTGACGTCCAAGCATCGCCTCCTCTTTGGGGTTCTTAACTACGACCGAGAGCAGCGCTCTTAATAAAGCCCAAACGCAATCTCCCTCTAACCCCAATGAGATGGCGGGGCTCCTCAGCTCTTCCATAATGCACTATTCATGCTTTTTATTAATCTCTTTTTCCTCTAGCCATTTTTCAAATCACTCCTTTTGTTTACTCATGAATATTTTTCTGCCTTGTTGAGACGAGAGAGAGAGAGAGAGAGAGAGAGAGAGAGGGGAGACAACAACAGAGAGAGAGAGGGAGGCAAAAAGAGAAAAGGCCATCAGCAAGGTGTAGGAATGACCTGGTGGCGCTTCATCTGTGGGTAATTTGTGGCAGGGAAGCCTTGTATTTCATCATGGGATAATCTAACCTTAGAGGTGTTTTACAGACTGCCTCCGAGCCCAAAATAGGTCACTTAAGCAGGCTTAGCAGGCGAAGCCAGCCTGATATGAGGGCCCTGCACCCCAGGGACACCTAGCCACGGTAATTGGTAGTTATGGCCCGGGGTTTTTATAGGCGACGAACAAAGTTGGCCATCTAATGTCACATTTAGGACGACGGCGTGTTCAGGCCTACGCTGGTGATGGCATTGGCTCATTAAGAAGTTCCTAATTACAGGCAGAGAAACTATATGGAAGTTGTATGGAAAACCACTAATTCTCATTTCGTTTTAGTTCACTGTTGTCCATTTCATCCTTCTTTAGCAGATTTCCAGCACCCTGCTCTGTGTGTTTGATACAAAGGGGTACTGATCATAATAGGCCGTCTATAAAAAGTACCCAGCATTAGGCTAATCTGTCACCCATTTCCATTTTTTTCATTTTTTTCAGATCCAACGTGAGAGGGAAAGAGTGAGGTTGTGTGTGCAGCAAAGGGGGGGAGGCGTAATGAAAAGGGCCTAAATGACAGTGGGTTGACAGTGGGATTGGCTGGTAAATGACTGCGGAGTGGCTCGCCTGCGGAGAGGGGATGGAGGAGGCTCCCAGTAGGCCTGATTAATTCCACTCTCGGCGGCTGCCAGGGGAGAGCCGGGGTTAGCGGCTGCTCGAAGAGGAGCCTATTACCAGTCCACCGCTGAAACTGATATAATCAGCTACACAGCGACCCGGCCTTCCCCGAGACAAACTTTTCCAGGGCTCGCTCCCCATTCGTTCCACACGGGGACTTAAATACGACGGCGGGGAGGGAAGGGAATGGGGAGGAGGGTTGAGGTGAGGGGAGGGCGCCGGGTTTGGAAGAGGGGTACAAAGGATTTTCCTTTTGAGAGATGGTTAGGGGAGCTTTGTAAGAAATCCTCTCTGCTGTTCTGACTCCACTCTCCCTCTCTCTCTCACTGTACCTCTGTATCTCTTCATCCCTATCTCTCTCCCCTCTCCTTCTCCTCTCTGGCTGATTTCCTGCAGCTTTGATAGCGACAGACCCTCCCATGTGGCAGCAGCTTTAAGTCTGGTCAGATATGAATATGTCACAGCTCTTAATCCCAGACGCTTCTCGCAGCTTCACAAACCGCAGCAAGTATGGCGCGTTTTATCTGATGCAGGTCTTACAATACGAAGCGCCCCCACCCCCTCGTATCGTTCTCCTGAACCCTGCTCCTTCTGTTTTTGTTGGACTGACCCAGAATATGAATTGAGGATAGGATAGAATAACATTATCCCAGTGACATATGTTCATCTATGTTACAGGTATGTCTCAGACTGTAGTGGGAGCTACATCTTTCAAAGTTACACACCCAGCGAGGATTACAGGATTATCAAGTTAATGTCACGAGAAGTGCATTTTCTGACTCTTTAAAGGGTTAGTTCAACATCTCACTAACATTTAGAAACTTTAGAACTGTAGAGCAGTCCCTGATTGGTTGGAGGCATGGAGCTCATGACTGGATACTTGATGCGTTGAATCATAAATACACAAAAAAGCAGCACACAGGCATAATACACAAAAACACATCCTGCCACATGTCTAGATCACACATGAACATTGTGTTCTATGTGTTATAGGCAAGTGAATGAATGAAGACAGATATATGCTCACCTGTGTGGGACCAAACAGGTGAGACTTTAGGTTTTTCCTTGATTTATTCTCATTAAATCCCCCAACCATGAACTGTTGTCGCCCTCAGAGGAGCTTAAGTATCTTCTCTCCTCTCCCCTCCTGTAAATTTAACAATTATGCAGTGAAAGAGGAACATTTCTTTTTTCTGGAAAGAGGCGGCACTGTTGAATTTTTCAAATGTAACTTTTCAACACACAAAATTCCACTCACTGCCAGCCATTGTGTTGGGGCAGAAATCACAGACGCAGATATCTAAAACCTGGACAAAGAAAAGCCAACACTATCTGCTGGTTAGATTCTGCCAGAGGAGCTGGGAGCGAGAAAATGTGTTTTTTGTTGCAATTTCGGCGAACCAACCTTTTAACCGTGTGTCTCTTGGCCCGTGGATGTGCTCCTGCTGCAGTCAAGGATGCAGCCACTCTCACACACCCACACATGTACACACACCCACAGCCCATTTTCATTTGTGTCCATTACACAGTCCTATTCATGTCCCAGATAGAGCAGGCCCTCTGCCTGCCTCGGTCTGAAAAATGTCAGCCCTCCCCTCCATGTATCCCTCCCATCCCTGCCTCCCTCCATGCTGATAAAGGTCGTGAATAATACATATTAAGCACTGTACTGAAGGCCGTAACCGAACTGTTAAAATATTGATCTTGGCCAATCATAATAAAGAGAAATTACTGAAAGCGATCCATCACCATAAGCCAAGTGTCTGCTCCTACTCCAGGCTTAACTTGCTCAATTTCCCCCCTCTGTGTAGCGCCACATTATGGCTCAATAATAATAAAGATGATATCAGTGCTGCAATTGCCGCTGTGTGCGCGGTGAAAGGTAGTGTGTTGTCATGCAAATTAAGCGACAACAAATCCATAACACGACTAAATATATTTGGAGGATTACGTCCCGTTCATCTGTGGAGAGAAATAAATACTTTCAATATTTGCCAGTGCTCGCTCATCTCTGCTCTCCAGATTCCAAATGGTGCATGACATTTGGGTTGTGACGTGTGTGTGTGTGTTGAGTGTGTGTGTACATGTGCCCCAGTAAGAGAAGTGTTTGTTTGTGTGTGTTTGGAGAGAGAATTTGTGTGTAATTCCACATACTGCATGAGTATTGTATTGTAAATGCAGACACACAACCCTGTGTGTGTGTCTTTGCTTGTGCTTTGAGAGTGTGTGAGGAGGGATTTTTTTTTGCTCGTGTGCATGTGTGTGATTCCAAAATGTGTATGATATTGCATTCTGTAAGCTGTGTATGTGCAGGTTTCTGTGTGATATTTGAGTTGTTGTGTATACTCAGAGCATACACACACATCTGTGGGGTGTGATGCCAAACACTGCATGAGGTTTTGTATCCTGCACAGGCACATGTGCGTATTTAAGCGCGTATAAGGCAGTGCTTGTGTGCATATATGTGTGTATGTTGGATTTCTGTGTGTGTAGGAGTGTGTTATGAGTATTTTTTTGAGGTGAAAAGCAGCAAACCTGAGGCTGGAGTCACCTTAAAGCAGCTCTGATCAGATCAACCAGTCCACCTCCAACCTGAAACTCACACTGACATTTCACGTGGCCGTTAATAGCACCTAAAGGTGATCATACAAGGCCGCCTGCCCAACTAAGCGAGACGTTCCCACACTTAATGAGTTTTTAAATATTAAAAGCAGCACACATCGTCGTCACTATTGTGAGCTCTTAATTTACCAAGCAATTAGGCGCGGGCCCTCATTTATCAGCGTGTGTTCATTTGCTGAAAACCTAGTCACTTTTTATTAATCGATGCCATAGAAACGGCGAGGTGAAATTAATGTGCGCCCAGCTGAGGTCACGCCAGCCACGCTAGCTATCTGCGGCTCAGTGAGACGGGAGATAAATAGGAAGTGTGCTTCACCAGTTACACCGGAGATATGTCGAGGCGTCTGTGCGGGACGCCAGGGGACCGGCCTTGGCGGGTGGAGGGATGAGGAACGGTGGAGAACCGCTGCTTGGCTCTTCTGTGACCATCTGGGGTTTTTTTTTTCTGCTCCTTTTTTTCCCATGCAGGAGGAAAATTAACCAAATGCCTTTAAAAGGAAAAACAATTATAGTTTTAACCTTGCTGCTTTGGTGCTTTCCTACTTCATTTTTTCTCCTCTATCACACTGCAAGGATACCACTTGCTATTCATGCAGAAAAGTGGGAATGAATCAAAAGTTATTTGAAAGGAATCCCAATGTACTGTTCTACCTGTATGTTGGTATTATGTCTATTGAGAGCCTTGTCTCATATTGCCACCATGCTCCAGCTTTTATATGTATGTATATGTATAACAGTGCCAGATATTCATGTTTATATTTTAAACATATACAGTGTTACCACATACTCATAAGACTCTTTCATTGGCTAATGCAGTAAACCCTTAATTCTCCGTCACTATGATTTGCAGAGCCATATATAGTGTCTCACTTAAATACAATCAAAGCACGGCCGCTGGTAATGAATGATAAGACACCTGCTCGGTCCATGTTTACAGCAGCATCGTAATGTTAGCTCTACCCTGGGACAGCTCTCCACTGTGATGTGCACAGGTGTTGTTTGTTGCGCTGCCCCCACTGTTGTGCTGTCTGTCAGGCCAGCAAATGTGGGATTCCTTAATCTCACCGCCGCTGCAGGAGTGAGCAAACACACTGTATGCTCGCAGGATAATTCCCACCACTTGATGTAAAAACTGAGCCGAGTTTATGTTGATGCCAGCCGGCTCTGATCTGGTCTTGTTTCTCGTGTGTTGCCAGAAACCTGGAACGCACTTGTGGTGAATATACACTCTTAGTTGTTTGGAAAGGATGTGCAACTTTTGAGGTTGAATGCCTCTACAGGATAGTTTGTATATGAAATTTTGTATTGAGACTCTTTTCTCAAAGAAATCTCCTTGATCTACTGTGGCTTGGATTGTAGCTCAACTGTATGTCATTTTGGACAGTTATAGTAGTTATAATAATAATAATAATAATGCAGATATTAGATATAAGATAATTTGTTGAACTTGAGTTTACACATCAGAATTCGAAGCTCAGCTTTGAATTAAATTAATCATTACAGGGGGTATGTACAGCTAATTCAGTTAAAAAAAAAAGTTGATCCACAACAATTAAACTACCAGTTTTGACAGTAGTCAACTGCACAGAAAACGCCTCCACCACCCTGACTCACTTCTAACACCACATGGCAATGGTGATTGTGAGCGCGTGAAAAGCAGTTAGCATGTGACCAGCTAATGTTTGGCATTTTTGCTTGTTGAGTGGCTGATTAATAACGATTAATCGATGAAAGCCTGGTGAAAGTCTGTGTGACTGAGAGCTGAGATAATATGCATCCAGCGCCTTTTTTTGTTTTGTGGTAGTGTGTGGTAGTTTTGGCAAATCAATCAGTCGTCATAATTTGTAACCCATTTAGTTTTCTGTCAAGTGAATAATTGATTAATTGATCAAATGTTTCAGCTGTAGCTTGGACAGCACGTGAGTTTAAACGTAAGGGTATCAAAACACAGTAAGTCACGGTGCAAACTTTTACAGCAGTCACAGGGCAGCTTAATAAAACCCACTTCTGAATACATTTCTAATCATGTGACGATCCTTTTTATGTGGATATATCTGGATTCATTCTTCTGCATTGCCACCATCACTACAGAACACCCCCCCACCTCCCTCTCCATTCCCGTGTGCCCCTGATCCACGACCCCCAGGGGTGTTTGCAGCAGACTGTGATGGGGCTGTGCCAGGTTGTTGCTGCTCCAGCCTCGGCCCCAGCCCGTCCCAGGCCCAGGCCCGGCACTGCGCTAATATGCTCCCATTCCTCATCTAGACAGTCCGTAAAGCACTGGGGCAAAATATTCTGTCTCCCTGAGCAGCTCCTAATAAATTGTCCTTTCATCGACGTGCAAGACAAATTTTGCCTTCTCTCCCTCCCTCCCTCCTACCCTCTCCTCGTCACCACCTCACCCTCCCTATCTTGCTACACTTTTTTCTCACCTTGCCCATGTTCATGTACTCTGGAGCTCCCTCTCTCCCAGTTCCTCTGCTCCCTGTGGTTTAGTGAAACTGGCACACTCACTCTGCCTCTCAATAAACTACAGGGATGCCAGGGGCGCAGCTCAGTTGGCCAGAGCCCTCTGCAAAGGGGTGATGGAGAGGGAGAGAGAGAGAGACAGAGGCAGCAAGGGAGGATTAACAAGGTAGAGGGAAAAGATAAAAAGCAATAGAGAGAGAGAGATATTATTGTGCACAATCCTCTACTCCTCTCTTCTCTTCCCTGTCTCTCCTCTCCACGCTGCCACAACACGGTATCGCTTCCGCTTTGTAATTGCGCAATTAGTGCCACAGCCTGGTTTTCATATATCACAAATGGCTAGCTGCTGCTATTAAAGCAGCCCCAGCGCCGGGCTAGCGGGCATGGCTAGCTGAGGTGCATTAAGGGCAGCGTTTTGTAAAATGTGAGCCAATTTATCATGATCTGTTTTTCGCTCCCACCCACTGCTAAAACGCCCCTACTCCCTTGTCTTTGAGCCTGACCTTGTGCTGGGCTTGTGTGTGTGTGTGTTTGTGTGTCAGCGTGCGGAGGTTCAATTTGCTCATTGTTACTTGCTTGCATAATTTCAGGCGGCTGGCTCGGCACAGAGCCTCACACTGAGCCACACACACGCCCGCAGTTACGCACACAAACATACCTTGGTGTGCACAAACGCATACACACACACACCTCCGCAAAACACGCCGGCCACTGATTGCTTGCGCCGCCACTTTGCCTTCCTCTGTCTCTCATTCCACTACTCTCTTTTCGTTCTCTTTTCCTCTCCAAGCAAAATCCACTCATTTATATGCCGAGGCTAAACGGTATTCATTTGTAAGATGGCAAGCGGTATAACACTGGTAATTCCTCCTCACCAATTTCCAGCGCACTTTCCCCTTTAGCTGTCATAAGCAGTGCATTAAGTGAGTGAGGCAAATCCGCTCTCCATTCTGCACCATCTCTCCCTCTCCCTTTTTCTTCCTGCCTGCCGTTCTCCATCACCCACTCGTCACCCTCCCTTCTCCACGGTTGCATGTTGGCGCTGTGAAGATTTACAACGCACGCCTATTCACTCAACCATCCCCTCTCTCTCCCTCCATTTCCTCCCTCTCTTTTCCTCGTTCCTTTCATTTTGCCCGGGCGGTGGAAGCTGAAGATGACACCCTGAGCTCATCAGAACCCTGCTGGCTTTTCACCCCGGAGAGCTGCCCTGAGCGCCAGGCGCAGCACGCTGCACTGCAGATACCTGCCCTGCTCCAGCACCCCCCGCTGAGTAGCCCGTAGCCCAGAGAGAGGCTGAGCCAGGGGGGATGAGGCTCGGGGTGGGGCTGGAGGAGGCTGGATGAAGGGATTTGAAGGTGGGGTTACAGCTGGAGAAGGGAGCAGAACAATGGAAGAGTTGGAGAGGAGGCTGAGGATGGGTTTGGGAATGGAGGCAGGAGCTAGAAATAGAGATAGTGCTGAAGGAATTGGGGTTGTGTTGAGGTGTAGGATTGGGGGTGGAGGTGTGGAAACAGAAGTGCATGAGTTTGCGAACACAGTCAAATTAATCAATTCTGTTGCTGACTAATATGAATTTGTAAACACAACACTGTCTCTATTTGGCATTTTTGTGGAATTGCAACTTGAACAAAGGTGGACTTTGATCTGCGGGTCTGCTGGTTTTGGCTATAGCTTGCAGCGAAACAAGAATCACATTTGTGAATTCATGTTGCACATGGCACCAAAAGAATTTGATTAGAGCTAGTGAAAAATACTCACAGAGGCAGGTGCCCATGCCTCTCTGCTCTAGGCTATGAGGCCTGGACATGGAGGTTTTTTAGCTATCCTAAAGCTTCCTAAAGGGCCAGAGTCTGATTCCTCTCTCTCATCTACTCTCCCTCTGTCACTCTTACACTCTATACTTTCCTCTCACTGGATTTTCCTCCTCTTTTATGCTTGACCTTGTTCTCTGAGCTTGTCCTGAAGGCCTTTGTTCCCTGGATGAGGATGGAGGGCAGAGCACATGAGAAACCCTGCAACCCTGTCCACCACGTTAGCTCTGGTTCCTGCTATAAGCCGGTCCTAATCACCACACCGTGACGACAGCCAATCACTGAGGCTGACACAACTCGGCCAGATGAATAAATAAATGCTGTGTTTTCCCTGTGTTGACAGCCACTCCATCATGTCATCTAAACTCACCAAACCATTTTAATGTCTCTGTTATTGTGGGTTAGAGAACACAATTGTGGTGTTGTTGACAGCATAATTATCAGGTAGTTAGTCCTATTTGCAGATAACAGGTTATAAAGTTGTCAAATGAACAAATTTCACCATGGTTTATGTGAGTTTTTTCCACCATATATGGAAAAAACAACCAGTATTACAGGCTCATTCCAGACTGATCAAATGCAAAATGGTAGAAAAACAGGTTTAAACGTGTGCTGACCAACACTCAGCCACTGAGCTACCATTTCTCCCACCTTGGCGTTAATGTGTTTGTCGCTACTTGTCAAACACCCACTTGTTTTGAATTTTCCACAAGAGTCTTGGCACCGCTGCCTCGTAGCACCGGCAATACGGACAAGAGAGCAATCATTGTTTTGTTGTTTAGAGTGCTACACGAGTTGCTAACTTTTTGGAGGACTTGGCAGGGGTCCCTTTTTTTTTGCCTCACCCCCCATTTTGATAAGTGGCCAGCCACCAGCTCGGAACGGGGTCAATGCAGGCCAATGGACTCAACCATTTCACCCTCATGCAGGGGTGCAAATTGAGCAAATGTAACATGGAAGTGAGTTCAACTGTTGCATCCATACAATCTGCTCAAAGATTCAAATTGATCTGATGTACAACAGCTTAATTTGCATGCAGGGAACATAAAGGCAAATAATCCCTTTGTTAAAAATGTTCATTCTGTGTGGTCTCTTTGTGTGTGCTGGTAGAGAGGATGAGATTGTGGCAGAGGGGTTATATGAATGGGTTTTTGGCTCCGCCAAATCTGTTCTTTTAAGACTAATAGTGATATTATTACAGTATAATTGCAGTATACAATTATACAATTATCTTGATATTAAGGATCTTAAAATTTAGTTCTTACTCAGAGCATCATGGGGCATTGAAACCAGAAATAGTGAAATTCTGTTAAAATAAACAGTGTCTAAAGGTAATGTAACCTCCCATACTTACAGAGTGACTTACATTATGGTCAGGAAGGAACCTCCATTGTGTCAGAATAACACCATACCACCAGAATTGCTGTGATTGCTAAACATGTTAATCTAAAACCAAGGGCTTTAACATGCTTTCCACAAGATCAGTGAGCTTCAGCACAGTCTGCCTGGCAGTCGGCATTCCAGTTCATCCCAAAGGTTTTGGATGGGACTGATGCCAGACCTCTTTGGAGGCCTGTTGAGTCCTTCCACACCATTCTGAGGTGCATTTTTGGACCTGGCTTTGCTGTGTAAACAGGAAATGGCACTATACTGTTTCCATTAAAAGTGCCATATGCAAGTTTTTGCTATTGCTACACAGCCAGTGTTAGCATCAACAGCTGTTTACTAATGTAGCAATAGCACCTTTAATATTTTCCCTTAATTCTAACAAAGCATGAAAAACTGCCACATGTTCACAAATGTGGCTCTATCCTTCAGATGACACTGATTGATAAATAAAAGATTTGTTGTGTCTCATCGCACATGCTTCTCCACAATCCTGTATAAGTGAATCTGTATAGATGCCAGTGGGTCACGTGTACACTGTGTCACTCTCACTCTGACCTGGTGGATGACACCACATCATTATTCTGCTCTCGCTCATTTCCACCAGGAGAGCAGAGGTCAGCCTTTGGACCAGTCCCCTGCCAAACACAAGCCACTTCCATGCTGGGACTGACTTTATCTATGTCTGTGGATGAACTGTTGAAATTGTAATTGTGTCTCTCTGCACAAGTCACAGTTCCCACATTTGGACGGCAAATTAAAGGGCTTTCCAGTGACTTTCAAACTCATGTTAGTTGATATCTGATGATAGGAGATTTGTTGTAAATTTTAAATTACTTTAAACCCACTGAAATAAAAAAAAATCTTTATTGGGGCTTTTCAGTAGTATGGGATTAACAGGATGTCGATGAGAGAAGCATATTTTGACAAATTTATTTCTAAAAAATCTAATTATATGTAATTGTATGTAATTTCCCCGAGGGAGTCATCCCAAAGGGATCAATAAAGTCCGTCTAATGTAAAAAAAATAAATAAATAATTCCTTCCAAACCATTGTTTAATTTTTTGATAATTAGATTTTTCTCCACTCATTTCTCTCCCTTTCAGAGTTTTTAAGGAACCCTGTGCTCTGCTTTAGATACTTTAATGTCATTGTCACAGGCTAATCAAGTCAGTGGATTAGGTGTTCCTGCGTTAAAAGCCTTGAGCTGATGAATCTACTGTACTTAAAAACCCCAAAATACATGCTAAGTTGTTTAAGTTTTGGAAAGTGACATTTTGGAGATGCAAGGTGTTAACCAAACTATGCTTGCTGGTTTGTACACTTGTGCCTTAACAACAAACAGCCGTCTCCTGATGTTTTTTTTTTTCTTTCCTCCTACAGTTCTTCCACAGTCAGTGAGCGACGATCGCAGCGCTGCTTTCCTATGGGAAGACTTAAGCTTTGGCACTGGGGTGTAATAGCTGAGAGAGTTAATGTAGCTTAAACAGCCAAACTAATTGTCCCTGTCTCTGTCATATTTGTCTACTTGAACACTCCTAAATACCACAGCGATTAATTACCTCGCAGCCAGGTATGTGGAGACAGCCTCTATTCTCATCCTCAGATCTTTGTTTGTGTGTGTGTGTGTGTGTGTGTGTGTGTGTGTGTGTGTGCGCGTGTGTGCAGGAGATAGTGTCTCTTAACTTGTGTGTGTATTATACATGTGTGTGCACATGTCAAACCAAGTGTAGTCAGGGGAATGTTTGTCCCTGCTTACAACATGTGTTAATCTGATGACTTGTGGTGGAACTTCTCTTTTTCTTACTCTTGTGTTGGACGAGGATGATTGGTAGAGACTTTAGGGACTTTAATGACACATAAGATGCGATAGCATTAGTGGTAGACCAGTGAATCTCAATTAGGGGGGTGTGACCACTGCTTTACTGTAGCATTCATTCAGGCAGGTCAATAATATTCTGCTTGGCTACCAGCTGACTAGTAACATCGAGTCGTATTTATACATAATATTGCAGCTCCCTCCACCACTTTACCCTCCTTTTTACGTGATAAACTTATCCTCCAGCAGAACCTGTATGGCTGCTCAAACTCTTTGAGAGTTTCCTCAAATATGATTTTGCTTTCACTGTCTAATAGTTTGATTTAAATGGTCAATTCCTTGACATGAGAGAGTGAGGACTGGATGTGCGTTTGAGTCGACTGTATTATGTGAATTGTTACATTTTGGCATAAATTATTGAATCCTTTTCATTGTTTTTGTTCAGTATCAGATACTGAGTTGATACACAGTATATTGAAGGGATCCTTGCATGTGATATTTGAGTAAACAGAAACTGGTATTGTGTTGCATGATATTTCATGTGTGATAAGGTGTGAAAAGTTGTATTTCAAGGACAGTTGTGGTGTCTGCATGTTCTCTGATTACCTTGTTACACTATAAGAAGCAGAGTGAGCAAGAGTGCAGAAAGGTAGCCTGCTTGCTTCCAGTCACATGACCCTTGTTTTGTGCATTGTAACAGTCCCTCAAAATTCTCCAGAGGAAGAAGAGTAGCATCTTCCTCTGCAGAGGGAACCAAGGGAAAGTTTTTCTCCATCCACCTGTCTTGGATGTGGTCTTTTCCAGATAAGAAGCGGATGGTTTGATGGATGATGATGGATGGGATGTTTTTTCCATATACACCACCATCACTGCTTCTTCTTCACTTTGTGTCAGAATTAATGGAAACAAATTATATCACATCTGCACAGCTGACTGTGTAGGATTTCTTGCAGATCTCACTAGGTGATACACGCGAGTCAGTTTGTTTTGTGAGGAGTTTGTTGGTGTGTTCCTCACACACACGTTTGCAGCAATCATGCCTACGTGTTGGGGCTTGTTTGCCAAGATCAGAGGCAGGCGCCCCGGGTGTGTGAAGTGTTCCCATCATGCATCGTTCCATGCCTGGGCAGCCCACACCCACTCATCATCCCCACATTAGTGTTCATCTCTCTCCTGCTATCTCTCTCATGCACACACACTCTCTTTTCTTCTTTCTCATTCTGTCTGTGTTTCTCTATCCCTCTCTGTGATCTCTCTGTTTATGTTTGACCTTTTTGCCGTTCTGCACCGGCTAATGATGGTACAGGGATAGCAGGTGTGCTGCATTAGCCGACTTCTGCCGTGGCGGAACAAATTAGAGGTCCACCGACACCGAAGGCCAACCTTTCACCGCCAATGCTCCCGTTAGTGGCCACGAAAACAAACACACCCACAGATGCCTACACACTGTCACACAACACAGGCGGATATGCAAAAATACAGTTACTGCAAGCTATACACACACATCCGCACACTCTCTAGGATGTCAGGTGTGTGCAATTTGAGTAAAATGACACAACCCAGCCACATAATCTTCTCACCTGGAAAAACAGGGAAAGGAGGACAGCGGAGAACGTGGAGGCGAGATATATAATCATGCTTTGTTTGAACAGCTAGCCCAGGTTTACAAATACTATACTCTGCTGATTTTGCATAACTAGACAACAGTGTTGCTTTGATTTTTTTTTTTTTTCTTTTTTCTCCCCCCACCCGCAGGGTTGTGCTGTGTATTGAATTTGAACAGAGAAAGAGATTGAAAGACAGAAGGGTAGATACACAGAGGGAGAGACAGATTACTGCCTCTCACATACACAAACACATGCATCCCTCCCGACATTATAACACACAAAACACCGCCTCGGCTCCCACCACCTTCCGACTAGCCTCTCCACTCTGACTTTGTAGAGTCAAATCCAAGCAGGCCTCCCTCGAAAAAAAAATCAAAGGAGGAATATCAGCTTGATTTGGCTCCCTGCTGCTTGTGAGGATTTGTAGGTTTGCATAAATGCAGATATATGCACATGTGGTGTTCTGGGTTAAATCAGTGAACACGGAGAGATTGGGAAAAAAAGTGATTAACATCATCAGCCTGTCATGTCTGATCATAGCTGCAGTAATGTTGAAGTTGCATCAGACAGTTGTCAAATACTGACAATTGAGGTGTATTTGAGGACATTAATCTGATAATTCTAGGTCAGTACCTCAGTATGTGTGGAAAAAATGATGTTTTTTTTAAGCTGTGTTTATACTTGAGGCCTGGGTGAGTGGTGTTCCTGCTGTATGGACCTGTGGCGTAGGTTTTGATTAATATTATTTAATATATTTATAAATTCTGGTTAATGCTTTAAAGATTTCTGTCTTTGTGTGAGTATTATCTAACTTCTGGTACCATGTTTTCCCTACTGAGATTACAAAATATACACAGCCCAGAATATCAGAATATACAGTTAGAGCAAGGAAATTCCTAAAGTTACTGGACAAAAGAGGCTATAGCCCATCACAAGTTTGGACCAGACAAAGAACCAAAGACATATATATGTTTAAGGATTACTTGTAATGGCCCAGAAATTGTACAATCAAGTGAGATGTTAACATCAATTGTAGCCTTCACGCACAAGCTGCCCTGAGAGACGGGTAAAAAAGGGACAAGGAAAATTAAACACACACTTGATGTGAGGGAAATTGCCCCCTGCTTGCAGTGTCGCAACCGCTTCACCTCACCAAATGAGCACCTTTAGCTGAGGGGGGAAAAAAGAGACCTTTAAAAAAAACTGGAAATCTTTTTCCTTATTTCCCTCTCTGTCAACCTTGGCCAAAGTGCTATTCTGTTGTCTGTCATCGGGCTTGCTCTATTACTGTCATTACGGCAGTCGGCCCTGGTGGTTAATGTGTTTGTCTATGTACACAAGTCAGTGGCAGCCCGCGGTTGAATGACACCCAATCTACATGTAGCAGGATTGCCTTTGCTTTGGAGGGAAATGGGAACCTGCCCTCTTCCTCTTAATCAGACATCTTTGATTGATCCGCCTCTCTGCTTCTTCACACACACACTCTTGCACTTTTGCTGACTGACACACGACGAAACACCTTCCTGACCTCACCCTCCTCCCATAATCGCTGTAAAGATGTGTTCAGTCGTCATGCCGAGTGCTGAGGACGACTGAAAGCTTGACAGGCTGGCTCTTGGACCTTAATGGGCAAACACACATCGCACGCTGACACGTTCGCCTCTATTTTGAGAGCACCACTCTGAGCCACAGGAACTTGCGGGCTCTGAGATGAAAGGCAAACAGCAAAGACAGGCTCAGGGAGTCTTTCACTGCTCTTCTCCGACTTCTTGTTGCTTCAATCTGAGGTTCAAGTGGGACGTCAGAGAACAGAGGGGAGTTTGCCTCAGGAGAGTGTTTGCAATGAAAGAGAGCAAAAATCGTCTGCCCAAGGCTTCCTCCTCTTCCTCAGCAAGTTGATCCCAAGCAGACGTAACACACTGCCCACACTGTGAGAGGAATAGTGTGTGTTTTCTGAGGGAATCCAGTCCCCTAGGACTCCAGGGTTTTCCAGGCAGACAAGTGGGCTTTCCACAGATTTGTGTGTGTGTGTTCACGCATTGGGGATATTTTTCATCCACGCAGGCCTCAGGAAGCATGTGGTCTGGCTGGGGATCAGCAGCACGCCTTAGGAGACACCTCTATGGGAGCAGTGTTTGGCCACTGGAACAAGTCTCACACACACACACTTCGTTTCAGTTACCACTTCACGTTCGTACACATTCAAATGCACACGTAAATACACTAATAGACATATGCACACACACAAATTTACCTCCTGACCGCCGTCCAAACACACAGGTACACACATGCAGCCCAACCACAAACCATATATCACATTACAGCGCCTCAAATCTAGTCTGAATCCCTCCAGAGGGCAGAAAAAAAATCTGATCCGGGCAGAGGTTAGCACGTGGGCCTCTAAGGTGGATGGTGTCAATGTCACTGGCCGGAAGAAGAGATTCCCCCTGTAACATAACCAAACAAACACCTAATTTCTGCTAAAATAAACATTTGACAAGTCTCTTTCCCAGCAGTGAGAGGATGTACAGTGCTATTAATGCTGGAGATGGTGAATGATTTACTGATAACTCTTAAGGCTTAAACTCCAGCCACTTCAAACATTATATTAATTGATAATGATTTTGGACAACATCCAATCAATTGCTTCACTCAAGAGTAAAGAATGTGTTGCTTTTCAGTCCAACAGGGGCCAACAGATGCTCCAAATAAATTAGTTCCACTGCATACTTTGGCAAGGAATGGTGTAGAGTGACATGATTGCCAAGGAAAACACAAAGATTCCAAGAAAATTCTGATGAAATATAGGTGCTCTTAGTGTATACAGTCTCATGGTTTTAGACAGAGGTTGCAGAAAGTGAGATGCATTCTCTTAAGACTTAAATCAGTTGTTAATACCTCTAAACTGCTCGTTGACCATCACGTGACACTAAAGCGTCCAGCCCTTTATGTCAGAGGAGGAACTCTGGGAATCATTGTGTTTTCATAAATTAAAGATTCACCAAAGCTAATTTGCGCTGGAATGAGTCACAAAACCCCATGGAACCACTGCTATAGATGATTGTTGTCACTTCATATACATAGTGAACACAATATACTGTATATAAAAACAATTCTTTGTAAATGTATGCAACATTTAGCAAGACTAAAAGTAATTATGGGTAAAATATCACAATTCAGATGGTAGTTACTGACAAACAGTACAAGGGGTTAAAACAGTTCAGTTTTCATTAAACTGCAGTTTGATTTCTCTCCTCCTACCTCCACCACCTCAACAAGCAAAGCACTATTTCACACAGAGCCCTAATATTGATATCACAAAATTGATATTAATGAAAACATATGGAATTCAGCTGCTGAGGCACATTCATCCACCGCAAATGTTTATGAGGCGTTCTCTGCGAAATGAACCAAAGCCCAGCAAGCACTTAGAAATTAAACGCTATGATTTGTTTGTGGCGCATTGCATTACACCTGATTGTGTGTTTGCTCATGTGTGTTGAAGACGCAGCTAATGAGGCATTACTGGTGAGGGAAACCCAATCGATGGCGTGCTGTCGCCGGACAATGCTGATCAATTGTACTGTATTGACTGCGTTTCCCCCTCATTAGCTTCTATGAGGTGAATTGTGTGCGTGTAGCGGGGGAGGTGATGTGTTTTGGGTAAACACGCTCAGGTGGCAGTGCAGGCCTGTGCCATGTCTCTGCTGTGCTATGTAGGCTGGTAGCAGGCATGGGGGCACTGATTACTCTTATTAACACGGAGGGTGTCAGGCACCGGTCCAAATGGCACCGCAGCGACTGTTAGCTCACACACACTTGCGCACACACACACTTGCACAGCCCGTTCGAGTCAAGAGCCTGAGCCAAGAGTCCCAGCTGAACCCTGCCGTTAGGCCCTATGTGTTGCCATGAGCTCAGGAGGAGATCTTTGTAGTGAGCTGTCAGAGTTTTAACGACTAATATGTTGCCTCCTCGCTCTCTGAAGCTGTTGTCTACGATGCCATTCCAAAAAAAGCTGAAAAAAACACCTGCTTTTTGCCAAATCCTGTGAGGAATATTTCAGTTGGAGGAGCTAGAAAGACAGTTTTCTCATTTCAATATTTTTGGTTAGGGCTACCTTTCATTCCTCCTTGTTTTTTCCAGTCTCCCTCCATCCCCACCCGCAGCTGACCATTCAAAAACCAGCCCATGAAGCCATTTAGAGGCTTTTTGGTCCATGGCCAAGTTTCACAAAATGCTTTCAGCTCGGTGAATTCACAATGTACCACTCAGCCTGGCAGATACCGAGCCAGGGTTCATGCATTCATACTGTTCATTGTGTTGATTTCTTTATTATTTTTTTCATCTGGAGGGTTGGAAAGTGCATCGCTTCATCACTCCTGATCTTTGGTTGAACTTCTCCAGTAGAATTTAAACAGCTTTACAGCACAGAAGGATTTACTTTGTTTTATCAGGGTTTAGGAGGTGAGCGTGTTACAAGCATAGCAACATGGCAGCATGGCCCTCATCCTCATTTGTACCCTCACTGAATTATGTTTTATTAACTTTGTCCATAACACCAGATCCACTAGTCTGTATGGTCTTTATTATTTTAACATCACATCTTGGTGAGCTAGTTTAGCTTTTTTGTAATATATATACATGAGTTTTACTTGAAATTTTATTTGTAAAACTCCAAATAGAATCATAATTAACTAGCACTCCAGACATAAATATAGTCCGCATTGACATCCAGCTTGTAATTACAAGTCAGAAAGAAGTTAATGCGATAACTCCCTTCATGGCAGGAACACAACACAGGGCTACAAGGTAGAGGCCAGTTTCCTAAAAGGAAACTGAAAATAAAGCAGAATAAAATGCAGCTTCAAGACAGTTTTGAGTTAAACTGCTTTTTCCTCGACTGCTAAAATTCCTGCTTCAGAATAAGTAATGGATCAACGCGACAATTTTGTTGTACATTTTAGCATTTGAATCACTTTGCCAGGGGATTTTAATCTAAATTTCATATTAGTGTCTGCGTTTGACTGCAGGGCGAAGTGAGTTTAATGAACCTCCTCTGAACTCATTCACTAGCACTGGACAGCCTGAAAGAATTGAGTTAGTGAAAAGAATGAACCTCCCCACCACTCCTACTATCAGTACAACTATTTCTTCCTGCTGTGTCGTTCTGTTAACAAATAACCTGCAGCTGGGTGCTGCTGCAAGTTCTGGGACATTGAATGTTTTTGAAAAGCATTCTGGGAAATGTAGGAGATCACTAGCTTGAAGGAGGTTGAGAGAAAATGTAGGTGCAGCAAAATCACACTTCATCACAAAATAACTTGTGCTCAGAGGGGAACAGCAGAAAATTATGGTTGTACTCGACTCCGGGAGAGAAACAGTGAAGACTGGCTGCACTGGGAAGTTCCCAGCAGGAAGAGTGAGAAGTAGGGCATTGCTAAAAATCAAGCATGCATTGCTCAGCAAAACCATCCTCAGATAACTAAATGATGATGAGAAAAAATGTATAAGATGCGATGTTCTTCACTGCCTCCTCCATGTTGGTTCCACAGTGCCTGTATCAGGAGAGCCCAGCTCCCCGACTGTAAGATGATTGGCTTCCACAGAACTTATTAAACATAATTGCAAACTAATTAGTACAGCGATGGCTTGGCACCTCCGTCTAGTGCCAGACACTCGATGTGGGTTTACAACATGCATTTAAATTTTACACTAATTACCAATCCCTGATTAATTCATGACTGGGGTGTGCTTTATAATAGTTATTAATAGGGCTGTATAGATTAGATTAGGAATTAATTTCCAAATAAAAACCTGGCATTACATGCATGGGGAAAGCCATGTGTTGCACAGCGACCTGTGCACGCTGATGTATGTGTTGTGTCACAACGCATTGGCAAAGCACTTTGATTTAACAATTGGGTTTGCTTTTGTGGAGCGGCAATTTGTATGAAATCACTTGATCTAATGAGGATTTGCTTCAAACTGCTCGTCTAATGAGGGTTTGCGTCGAATCCGCTGGTGAAACAACTGGCTGCACCCACAAAACATTGCTAATAATGCAGTGAGAGATTTAAAACCCAATCTTCACGGCCCTACCTGCAATGGACCTACTAATTATAACAAGGGCCAGTTCAAAACAGACAAGGGGCTATAAAGCGCTCTGTCATCACCATCCTCCACCCTGTCTGGGTGTCATTAGCGTCAAAACCAAAAAGCCCTGCTGGATGGTGACCTGCGAGGTTCTCCATCTCGCTCTTGAGGGATTAATCCTGGCCCACACTCCTTGTCCTTCTCTCCAACAACTAATGGTCACAGCATGGACCTCACAATGCTTCCCTAATTTCCACTAATTGAACGGTCGTTAGCAGCTATGGGCTTTGGCACTAGAGCATGCATGGGTGTGTGAGTGTGTGTGCAAATATATGGATACGCATGTATGCGTCTTCATCTAACTACACGTTTGCCTCCACATGCGCGTGTATCAGAGTGTATTTGTTCTGCATCAAATGGCCTGGCACCATTTGGAGGGCGTGCAGGGCACCGGTGGCACAGGGAGATCATTAATTCGCCCTGCCTCTCTGCACGGCTTATTTTGATGTTTTTGTAATGAGCGCCTGCTAGGGAGGGTAAACAGCGAGACTCGTCGCGGCCCCTTTGATGTCAAATGATGTGAGAGGCGATGAGGGTGGAAAAGACGTAGAGGAGCAGGTCTGAGGAAGGAGTGGATGCTGAGAGGCCCGCGAGGAGCGGCGAAGATGAGGAGAAATCGCTCCTAGGTCGAGTGGCTGCTGGTGATTTCCTGTCACACACACAGGAAGGTGTGAAGAAACTAAGTTTGGGTGTATGTGTGCTTGTCATGGCTTAGGAGCAGAACTGTGTGTGTCTGCATGAGCTCTGGCTTCATTCCCGCTCAAACTAAGGGAGCCCCAAGGTGTCTAAAAACTCAACATGGATTAAGTGTTGTTTCTCGATTGTAAAAATGAGTTATGATGATTTGATTGGGGAGTTGAGCTGTGAATCAGACTCTAAATGTCTCACACCAGAGATGGACTTGAGACCTGAGATTTGACCTGGACGACTCCTGCTTTGTGAAGCTACTTTCTATGACTTGGGGCTGAAAAGCAAACATATTCTAGATTGAGGTTTTGACCCAGTAAAATGATGGAAGAGTTAAAAATAGAGGAACAGGCAGGCCTTGCATAGCCACACATCTTAAAATTATCAGGCATTTGCACTAGAAGAACTTAATCTTAGCTATGATGCTGTCTAGGTCACAGATAGATGATGTAATCCTCAAACACTAATTTCAGTCCATAACATTTTGAGGTACCTGACAGTCTCAAGTCTGCAGGTGTCAAACCACAACTCTCTACCTCAACAAATAAATTTGTTTGTAATTCCTCAAACAAACTTGCACAATAAATTTAAAGTTCCAGGTGAAATTGCAACGTGCACTTCCAAACTCTTGAAGTAAACAGCTTCAGGGTGAGCAACAATGATTACTTAGAGTGGGAGATTGACAATTTTCTAATGTTAAATTTGTTTCATCCCTTTCTGCCCCAGACTTGCATCGTTTCAGTCGAGTTTAATTGCAGGTTGGGAAATATCATCGGGTTAAGTGGGTGCTTAATGCCGGGGTGACGCACCGAGAAGGTTGATGTGACTTGGATCTTCTTTCGATCGCTGATCTCCCACCATCACCTCCTTTTCATAGCCATTTTGCTTTTGATTCCTCCCTTTGTTAATCTTTTTAGCGTTTCCACTCAGTCCACTTGTATCTCTTCTTTACCATCTCCCTCTCCTGTCTCCCCCTTGTCCTTTCTGCGCCGCCGCCGACCACAATTAGACCCCTCCTCTGCTGTTTACCTGTGTGGCGTGCTGAGGCCCCAGCCGAGGGTGACATCTTGACAGTTTCCTGTTATACTGCAAACAAAAGGGCCTTTTTGAATGATGATCTGTTATTATGTAAATGGATCCTGACTGATACTGTCTCAGCTCGCCAAAGTCCCGTAGTCCAGTCGACGGCGGCGGTGGAGGCTGCTGCCGTGATAGTGATCATTTTCATGATTGCGGGGACCTCAGAGAGGGGCGAAGGGGGGAGAAGTGACCGGGGGTTATGTTGGATGAGTAGGTCTGTTTACCTCACAGTGAATGACCTGCATATGGAAAACATAGCTTAGTGTCTCTCTCTTGTCATCATGGACTGACTTTGGTGAGTGTATTTCAGACACTTTTGTGCTCAAGGTTAAGAAGTTTCTGGTAACGTTTCACGGCAGTCACATGCAAAAACCGGCGTTTAAGATCTTTTACGGGTGGATTTGTCCCCTAATGTTCAGGCGTCATCGCTTGAATCAAGCCACTTTGCATTAGCAACATTGTGTTTCAAGGGGCACCATTTTTCCCACATGAATTTCAGTTTGCTTGTCGTGATCAGCTTGTGAAGTGTCTTAACTGGCTCAGGAGGAACTTTGTCAAATCTGGGAAAAAATAGCAGACAGAGAGGAAGTATTAAAAAAGGGGCTATTGAAATGCATTATGGGAACTGTAGGATGCAGTATTTCTTGTACGAAGCACTGTACTAGTAAGAAGACACAGTCTGGACACAAACCATTTTGATTATAGTCGTACTGCCCTCGTAACACTCCTGTCACACATTCAGGTGTGCAGATATGTGTGTTTGCTCCAGTATTTTATCAACTTTTAAACATGATGAGCAGAAGAACTTTCTTTCTATGGCATAACAACAACACTATAGCTCGGCCTTTTTTGCTTTGTCATCCCATTAAAACAAAGCTTTGTCTACTTGTGAGCCCTTGTCAAAGGTTGTATTTGGCTACTAGTTGTGAAATGTTGAACCAAAGGCAATTTTCCCTCTCAGGTTTGAATCATTGTTGGTCTGCAGAGGTAAAATGATAAGAAAACAGAAAGTTTAGAAGGAAAAAACACAAATTTACCTTTGCTATCCTCTTAATCATCTCGCTACCAGTCAGATTTAACTAGCAACCCATTGGTGAGGTCCCAATTCCCTGCTTGGCAACCACAGCTTTAACTTTTGTTTTTTAATTGGGGCAAAATTTGCAGTTGAGCCTGCATTCAGTAAAAAGTGTAACTTCTCTAAATAGCACAATGCCTGTCTGTTTCATGAGTCGAGAATGAGATACTTCAGTAAGACATGATAATATTGTTGCTTCATTCCTGTGGGCTAAGAGCTGTTTTTAATTGATTTTCTGTAAATAAAACCTAGGAGGCCCTACAGCAAAGGCCTAGTGCACGAGGATGTGCGTGCATCAAAGTACAATCTAGCCTTCTCTGTCTCTTTATCACTGCGAGTGTGTACATGAGCTTGTTTAGAGGGAGTTGTGTATGTGTGTGTGTGTGTAGGCTTGTGTGGTTGCAGTGACTCACTCTCCCTACCAGCCTGACCTCCGCACTGCCCACACACAAACAGAGAGAGAAGCCCGGCGCTAGCTTTGTGCTTTCTCATCAGCTGACCTCTGACCCCTGCCAGCAGCCTCTCCGACGTGGAGCTGAGCCGTATTAACCTGGACCTCTTCTGTTTGCAAGCACAATAATCCGTCCACATAACAACCGTGGCTGCCGAATCCGTCGCACTGCCACTCCCTGCCATCATGCAGGGTAGATGTGTAATAATACATGCATGCTCACACCGCAAATAGGCGCCTCGCTGCTGTACGGTACACCTTCGCTGGGAGATCAGAGAAGAAGAAGAGGGGGTGGTGATGAATATGAGGAAGAGGGGGGTAGTGAATGGAAAAGGGAGAGAGAGTGTGTGAGAAACAGGAGTTGTTGTAGACGAGGTGTGTTCATATTCTTCACTTCATTGGGTCTCATTATTCCCCTGCATGGGTGTTGTGAGCATGTCCATGTATGATTCATCCAGGAGCACCTCAGCATGGCTCAGGGAAATTACCCTGCATGCTACACACTCTCTCGCACACACAGTGTATGAAATGTTAATAATATATGCTCCCTCCAAGAAATACACTGACCAGATGAGTCCAGGTGATGGTTTCATTTTGAATTTGTCTGTTAAATTCACTTAACTGTATGTGGCCGTGACCAAACTGTACACTCAGTTTCTTGTTAACTAGATACTTTCATGTTATAATGGAATATTTTTCTCAATATTATGACATTCCAACTGATTTGGTTTTAACAAGAGGCTTCTCTCCTTTATAAATGCATTCCAACACATTGTTATAATGAGATAAGGTGGTTCCATGTATGGGTTGTTTTAAGAAGAAAAGATCCAGTTAAAGCTGCCACTTAAGTGTCACCTGCTGAATGGCATTACATTCATAAGCTGTGAATTATGTTATAAATACAGCATGCAAATATGTGCTGAATATGAAACTGTTGCCCTAAAGGCGCTATATGAAAGTTTTTGCTATTACTACATTGCTTATGCTAGCATCAAGAGGTGTTTGCTTACCAGTCCAGAAGAAATGTTGCAAGATTAGGATGAAACATAATTTCTTACTCGTCAACACAGTCTCTTGTAAATATGAAAATGACTGAAGGTCTTGATAAATAAACAGCTGTTAATGCCGGTATTGGTATATATATATGTAGCGATAGCATATAGCACCTTTAACTTGACATATGACCTGCTGAGACCAGATATAACATAAAGAACTGTGATGTTTTATTGGTTGTAGTTTTAATCCCCATTGATATTAGTGGATGGCATGATAAAAGCAAAAGAAACTGGCTCTATTTATTACATCATGTGTTGTAAGACAGCTGTCAATATGCTGATTAGATTTTAGCAGTTCATCATATTTGGTATGTCTTTGTACACAGAGCAACTCTTTTACTGTATTATCAGGCATCATATTGCTTGTTCACACTCCCAGTTATGATAAAAACTGTATAGTAGATAGTGGATGCAGTAGACTGTACTTTCTTTGTGGTCATATGTTGCGTTCTGAACCCTGTAGATCTGCTAGTCCAATGGTCACACTTGTTGCTGGCATTCACTAAAGTTATCATGACATGAAAGTTAAACTAAAATTATCACCACAACCAATAACACTGATGATAAAAACACAAAATGAAACAAACAAATCTTTAGGGTCACGCCTCTGCACCCTCCCACGCAATCACAACACACTCACCTGCTCATCCTCCTCCACTCAGCAACTGCAGCTACACACCCATCATCTTAAATACTCTGCTGAAAACATACACAGACCTGGACACATACGGTAACAACTGACACACACACAAACACACATATACTCTCACTCTCCCAGCCAGACCAGTATTTATGAAGCTGCCCGCCTGCCTATCTCTTCCCCAGCCCGGGCGAATGATTTTCTTTGAGTGCTGTAACTATCATGTCACACCATGTTGTCATTATAGTGATTGCCGACGGCCCTGATAACCTCCCTGCGGTGATTTGTACCATTGAGGAGTAGTTTCATTTTTCTCTCTTTCTCTCCGTACTTTCGTTCTCTCCTCTCATCTTGATTGCGGCAGCTCCCATCAGCACCCTCGCCTTGTTTGTAGTTTGCAGTGAAAGAGATCTCTCCTCCATGTGCGACATTTCATCTGCCAGCCGAGGGGAGACGCAGCTCCATCATCCTTCCCTGCTCCTTCCACCCCACCTCCTCTCCTCTCCTGGCGCGTCACTCCTTCTCTACCTCCCTTTTTCTTCCTCACACACTCCAGCTCAGTCATCTCTTCCCTCCTCCCACCTCCCTTTCCCCAAACTCTTTACCCTGTACTTCGCATTCCCTCTGTCTTTCTGTGTATCCCCTTTCATTTCACAGAAAGCATCAGCCATCTCCTGGCATGATACGGCTTGCCATCAGCACTGTTTACCACCCGCCTTTGATAGAGGAATCAGCTCTCCCCTCCCTTTTCTCTCCCTCTTTTTCTTTGTTTTCTCCCTCCTTTATTTCTGCCTCTCCCCCCCTCACGTAAGTTGTCATTTGTTGCCCATTGTCTCGGTGGTATTTAGTGGCGGGGAGATTAGGCAGCTGTGAATGGACTGCAGCTGTCTGTGCTGGATTAGGGGAGTTTAATCAAAGTATTTTCTAATGCGCCTCGTAATGATGATCCATAGGGACGGAGGCTCTTTAACAGATAATGATAGCTAGGCTGGCTGCCGGAGATGACTCGCTTGGAAGCACCACAGTCGCCGTCTTATTGTTGCTTTATATAGGCCCAGCTTTGCCATAAGAATGTGCAACATAACAGTTGGTTAGCAGAAATAGTTGCCTTTCAGGAAAGAACAGGAGTTACTTTGGCTGTAGCGAGCTTTGTTTTGCATTGGGTTTTTTTATGCTTAAATGTCACTTTTGATGCTCTGACACAGAATTTTTCTATGTGTAAGCGTGATAACAGTGGAAACAGGTGTTGATTGGCCCCTTCCAGTTACAACTCTGGTGTTAATGATATGCCTCCTTCACTTGACACAACCAAACTATTGTTTGTGCACTTGGCTCTCTTCTGGACTTGGCTTTCCTCAGTGTGTACGGAGTGTTGGTGACAGAGCAGACAACTTTATAAGCTTCTCGATCCGTCTGCCAGCATCCTCAAGTTGTTAGTTTTGACTTATCTGCTGGTAACCTCAGTCTGCAAAAAAGCAGCCATTTGAATCACAAACAGTTGTTTGTTGTTAATACACATGGTCTACATTTCCCCATGGTGGAAAGAATCAGCATATAACTACATTCACTCTAGTACTGGATTTAAGTACAAACTTGGGGTACTTTTCTTCATTATTTACATTTTATGCTTCTTCATACTTATTGTTCACTTCAGTTAAACGAGAAATATTGTACTTTTCACTCCACAGCATTTCTTTGACAGGTGTTTGCCAGTTTTGTAAAATTTTTCATTTAAAAAATAATAAGCTCATAAAATACATCATATTGGTAAAATGAAATCTGTGGTTTCCAGCCGTTGTGACTTGTGGCAGCGTTACCAAATTAAAATTCCACCAAAAAGTGATTTCTCCTCTAAACCTCTCAGACTGTTTCATATGAATGAGGCCCCAAAAAGCTCCTCTTATCTTCTATTTTGAAACAAAATCAAAGATAAGTAAAAAGTCCAAAAAAGTTACATGAATTTTGTATCAAAACTTTAGTTTTTTCTTCTTTTTGGCTCCATTAATCATCTCATGACCCATGCTGCTCACACACTGAGTCACCAGTAACAAGAATTTAATATATTATTTGCAGGAGACTGTGGCACTTGTAATGGTATATGTTGAAACTGTGGCATTGTTACATTTACTTAAGCATTGCAGAGAAAGCTGTTTGTTCCAGTAACTGACATTTTAATCTAACTTTATACTAGTGCAACAAAACAGAGTCAAGAATTGAGTTTAAAGCAATAATTTTACATTAATGTAATCGACTCTCCATTTCAACCTCACCTCTGAGGGCAGGAGTGTGTATGGGGCAGATTGATTGGAATAATTTAAAAAAAGAAAAGTAAATATTTGAATACAGTTTTCTGGCTCCTGACAGTGGAAAAATTCATTTTTGGACCAGATATGCAAAATATGGCAACAGTGTCAGAACACATCTTGAACTGAATCCCAATCCAGCTAAACTGGCTAACAAAGTCAGTGCTGGGGTGAAAGAAGAAACCGTTTTGTTTATTGTGCCAATGAAGACGGAGGAACATTTTATTTCTGCTATGACAGATGAAGAGTTTTTCTTGCTTGTGTTGTACTACTTAATCTTTAGATTTACATTATAGCCTCTGTCATGTTTATTTGTGAAAATATATAACTGATCACTTTATTAATTTACTTACTGCCAGAGTAACTGTGGATTTTTTTTCTTAGGCACATTACACATGTTCATGTTCATCTTCATGCATACCATGAAAGATGGAGGTCTCGAAGTCACTCATTACAATACAAAGCTTGAATATTGATGTTCACTCAGCATATAAATAAGTATAAACAAGACTATAAATGGTTTCAGATGTGGTGAAAAGTTTGATAATTGGTCCTATAGTTGGCTAAAAAACAAAAAAAATTTCCTACTGAGGAACTAAACTAAACTAAATTCTTGACTGACATTCAGTGCTAATTATAATGAAAATGGAAAGTGGGAAAGTGTTCAGTTGGTCAGCTGAACATCCAATACTTTT
Source organism: Lates calcarifer (assembly GCF_001640805.2). NCBI lineage: Eukaryota > Metazoa > Chordata > Actinopteri > Centropomidae > Lates > Lates calcarifer. The sequence goes on from NC_066854.1 coordinate 3,409,600, forward strand.
TTGACAGACAAGTAAATAACCAAAATACTAGAATAATAATGTTTCAAATAATAAATTAATATTTGTGTGGGTTTGAAAGGATACCTGTCAGTTTTTCCAGTCATTAATATTTTGGCAGTTCTTTCCAGAAACACGAGCAACTAAACTCAAACAGATGTCTTGGAGTAGCACCTCTATTTTACCTAAAAATTTCAAACATAAACTTACTAAAAATGATTAGGAAATAACAAGACTCATAAGGGCATTTCTCAAAATCATGGCTGCGGAGTTACTTAGACAACAACATGATTTCTAATGTGACAGAGATAGAAAGTTAAAAGTCTCCTCAAAATGAGTGCACAGATTTTGTTTGACCCTGTTGGTAACATGGATAATTGTCTTCCAGGAAACTACTAGTACTGTACCTAGATAGTTTTAAATTAAGCCTATTCTAATCTCCTCTCTTGGTTGTATCAGAGAAAAAAAACACATCAGTAACTGTTTGATACCGTGTATGTGCTTATTGATACATGATACAAAAGAACAGAAGGCGAGGTATACTACGTGAAGGCCAGCAGACAAGCACTGCTCATATTGGCATAAAACACAACATGTTGTCTTGAAGATTATAGCTCCTTTCTTTGGATGAATGGCTCTGAAATGCCACTTTACTCATCCTACTCCAGCCTCACACACAGTTACAGTCCTCGGCTATTAATAGACTCGTCTACCTCTTCAAGGACGCTCAGAGTTGTTCAGCCTTCACTAGTAAACACTCAGAAAGCTCTTTACAGTCAGATTGTGTTCTTTTAAATTGAAGTTTCACTTTTTCTCCAGTAAATATGAGGCTCTGGTTTTAACAACAGGTCAAATCTCTGGAGCAACTTGAACTTTGAACACACAGACAAAAGTTGAGCATGAAAATAGGTCACAAATAAGAATATCTTAGGGAAACTGGGGATGGCATGTGATAGCAGTGAAAGCACAGGTGTAATTTATAACATTAGCAACAATTTCATTTCATTTAGGTATTCCAGCTTCTGTGCCCTGATACTGTGTATTTACTGGGACACTTACTTGGACAGAGCTATCAGCAGTGTTGTTAATTACACCTGTGATTTTGCTGCTTTGACAGGCAGAAGAGTTAGCTTGAAGAGCACCTCCAGACATGTTTGAAGATATGAAAATACTGGAGGATGAAGATTTGCTGCTCCTGAGGGTGTTCTCTAACCTCTTGTCGTGTAAACACAACAATAGCTGTAGCTCTTGGGAAACAGCTGTTAATGTTAACATTGGCTATGTAGTGATAGCAAAAACATCCATATAGCTCCATTAACTATTAGTCACACAATACATCCCTCAGTCTCAAGTCCTTTCTTTGTGTATGTGACCGCTTAATCATGCGCATGCCTACACATGTTAAACTAAGACTTCAGGTGAGCGCAGAGAAACTTTTCCCCTTCAGCAGGTGAATGTAAAAACAGCTTTCTAGTGTCAAAGTCTGCACATTCATCATTCTGCACAGTGAAGGTCAAATATTCAAGTGAAGTGAGTTTGAAAGGAGGGGAACTTTAAGTAAGTCAAGTCTACAGCACATTCTGCCACACCTTTTCCTTTGAAATCTGCTCCACGTTCACTATCTCTGTCACTGTCTCTGAACCTTTGTGTTTGTCATTAATCAGCATTTTAAATGAATGAATACAGTATACAGCAGACAGCTCTGTAAACCAGTGTCTACTCTGACTTTTCTGACTTTGGTGGTTAAAACCACAGCTGTTAAACAAGGGTAGGCATTGTGATTCTTTGCTATATTGTGCTCAAATATACCACAAAAAGCTTAAGTTTAACAAACCAAAAAAAGAAAAGCGATAGAGAGAGGGAGAGGAAAAAATAGATCGATATCACCAACTTCCATCTCAAAGCACTGTTTATCTAACTTGTCAAGTTCCTGGACTGGATAAAGTGGATGAAATAGCACCCCAACAGAGCTGACATATGGAGCTGATCATCTCACAGCCAGCTGACTTCATTTTGCACCTTTATTGCTAATCATTACAGCCAAAGAGAGATGATATCTGTAGCAATGGGGATGAAATTACTATGGATGTAGTCTCTCATCATGTCTATTAACCTTGCAGAAGTGTTCACCTTAGCATTTTTCTATGTGTTGACTTCAGAGTTGAACCTCTACATTATTATTTTACCCTTAATTTGACCTGTATTGAGACCTGTAGGCAGCAGTTTTTAAACAAAACTAAATGGTTCAACTGGGAATAAACCCCTCAAGTGTATTTCGTCTGCTTCCTCTCAAAGTGTTTTTTCCTGTGCATTTCCACTCTCACAAGAAACAGAAAAGAGGTAAGTAGTAGTGAGATTTTCCTAACATTCAGGACAGCTCCTCCGTTCGACTATCTGCCTTATCTACCTCCAGTATTTTGACAGTGTGGCGCACTGTGTCTCAAAGAAATTGTGTCTTTGCAAAGGAAGTGGCGGGGAGCTGGCGTGTCTGGTGCTAAACTCACAGCAGAGCACGTCGTGTTGTGATATGACCCGGCGCTGACTTGCAGATGATGGAAGACAAAAAAACTCACACTGAGACGAGAGGAGGAGGGAGACAGAGAGAGGGAGAGAGAGAGGAGAGAGGGTCTTTTTCAACTCCAGTGTTGCCTCCCAAATAATGAGAAGAGAGAAAGAGAGAAAGAGAGAGGAAGCAGAGATGAAGGGAAGCCGCCTCTCCGTGGCTTCCTCCTCCCTCCCTGTACGCACGGAGGCCCCATGCTGCTCAAGACAGATGCTGGGGGAAACAGCGAGGCATGTTGCTACTGTGGCTTGTTTCTCAATCAGAGGCTTAACTCAGCACCTAACACACACACATGTACACACACACAGAGTATCTTGGCACAAAGATGAAATTTGTGTGCATGTACACACTCACACCCACATACACACACACACACATCCTGATAATATCCGTTGAGATGTGAGATTACAAACGCTATAGCTCCACCTGTTCTTTGCCATAACAGGTGCCTGTGATAATTATTTCACCTCTCTCTGATGAGCCTGGCTCACACTAGACAGCATGCAACCGTAGCAACCAGAAAATATCATTAAACTATTGATTTGTAATTACTGTATTAGATTTCTGTTTGATCCCTTTATCTGTGCAAATGCAGTTCTCTTGCCAAAAATGAACATTGCGACGTATTACTCTCACTATTCTGGAGTTCATTTTTTTCCCTAGGAGCCAACAGATGGTCAAGTGTCAGAGGTCAGTGTTTGGCTTTGAGGTAGCAGCCATCTTTAGGAGGGTCAATCTCTGTGTTCAATAAGCCAGAGACCTGGCGAGTGCGCAAAATTGATTCAGTCCTCAATGGCACGCTGCTGGGATCCGCTCTCCTGTGGCTCCTTCCTCGTCTTGGTTATCTGTAACAGTTATCAGTGCTAATCGGATGTCAGTCTCATGCCCTCTCAGACAATAGGCGCTGTAAAATCAAACTCAGCATGCAGAATAGGACATGGAAAAAGGTCAAGGTGTGGCCATCTAAGAGGAAATATATGCATGTTATACTAATGACATGTGGAGGATGATTTGCACAGCACTGCCAGTACAAAGTGATATGAAAAACCCTGTTTGCTGTTTCCTATTATAAATGACATCTTGCCTGTCAATAGACTGCTCTGGCCTCTTTGTAGTATTTCTCTTGAATGCTCACTGGCTACCTGTCGCCAAATCTGCTCTTCCTGCTGACCCATGTAAACCCTGTTTTTAGCCAACCTGGCCTGTTAAGTGTTGAGTTTACTTTCACCTTGATTATCAGAACATTAGCTACTTTTAATTAAAAGGAATCTTGGTTTCATTTTGGTTCTTAGCCCAGGAATGTTTGAGGTGCTTTCTGTGATGCTGAATTATGTCTGTCTGGTCATCCATATGTTGAACAACTACTATAACTTGTGAAGAACAAATTCTTATGAGGATCTTATGTGTCTTATTTGTTAATGACGTTTAACATTCGCTTTCTGCTGCCTGTTTGGAGTTGGGTGGCTCTGGCAGCAGGTTAAGCAAGATAATTCAGACATCCCACTCCCCAGCAATGCTTTCCAGTTCCTCCTGTGGAACCAAGAGGTGTTCCCAGGACTGATAAGATACTATATGTAGTCTCTCCGGTGTATTCTGGTCTAGCCTGGGGCTTCCTACCAGTTGAACTTGCTTGGAAAACCCCCAAAGGAAGGCGTCTTAGAAGCATCCTAAAAAAATGAACATTTTTTGCTAAATGAATGACACCAGTTCAGTTAGTTTCAAACCAGACCTTTGTTTTTTAGTGCATTGATTTGCTTGAACATGGTTCTTCCAAAGCAGTAGTAACACTAACAGGCACCTGCTAAAGAGGCTTTAAGTTCCTGGGTTTAGTTCCTTGGGTTTCTTGACAGTTTGGAAAAAAAATAGCCCATTATTTCACTCTCTGTTGTACATACTGTACAAGCAGCTATAATGTGACTTTTTGCCATAAAGCAACATATTTCTTCCTTGCATCTCATAAATGAAATGGCTCTTGTTTCCTGTAGGATGAGCAGAAATAACAAGGCCACGGCTGTCTTCCTCTCGCTGACCCGCCGTCCTGTCTGCAACTCTCTGAATAGAACAAGACAAAGAAAGCCTTTGCGTTGGTGGAAGTTTGCAAAAATAATCTCTCACAGGGATCCTGCCTCAAAAATAATGGCACGACCGGTTCGTTTTCTCTCTGTGGGCTGATGTCTGCACTTACTTTTGACTTTTGGCTTTTGATAGCTCTGTCTGCGTTGATAGATGATATCACCATCGCTGGCTGGAAGTGCACTCACAGAGGGGAATAGGTTTTTTTTTTTTTTTAAGCTGTAGCGTTGATGATATACATTATAGGACTAAGTGTGTGTGGAGTATGATTCTGGTGCTGCCTCATTACTACAGGATTACATGTACATCCATCGGTGAGGGGGGCCTCAATCACTTTCCCCCTCTGCTCGTCTAATTCACAGAATGATGTAATTATCCCTTTTTTTCTCTCCCTGACACCTCATGCACATTCTCTCAAGCACAATAACATTCACACTCGCAGTCACAGGTATTTTCTCTGGCTCTCTGCCCCTCTCTGTCACACACACATGCTTGCAAAGAGAGACTGAAGGCCACTCTCTGACAAAAGAGGAGCATTTTGTGCCTTTGACATGATCTCCCCTCCCCACAGTGGACGAGAACCCACAAAGGCTGGCGGTGAATGAGGGTCAGCTGCAGCCTGGCCCCTGGGAGCCTCCCGTCGAGCCTTTTAATGAATGTCATTTTCTTGCATTAACCACCCCGATTGTTGGATAATGGCCTCCCAACAATAACATTTAACCAATTCCCCTGTCTTTTGGGCTGGCTCATTTGGGCCACAGCAGGAGGTGGTAATTGATTGTGTAATTCCAATCAGAGCTGTAAACAGATTGGAGGCTCCTTCAGAGCCATACAACATACAAACACACATATATCCATACACCCTCCTTTGCACCAGATTACATCAAAGATTCTTGCAAAATAACCTTCCTTCCCTAAAAGGAAACTGTAAAACTCACACACACAGAGAATGAAAGTTACTTTATTCTTTATCTTCAGTTCAAAAAAACTAAAAACCATGTGGCTTCTGCATGACCCCAGCTCTGTTGTGTGCTAACACGTTCCACTGCCTTTTCTTTTACCCCCCTCCCTCTCCCCTCCCTTTCTCCGCTCTTCTTTTTTCTCACATTGATTGTAATCCTCTCTCATCGTCTGCCGCAGAGATCCAGAGACTTAGGAGCTGGCTGAGGAGGAGGTGAGGGGGTTAACTGCACTCGCCAATTTAGATTTACTGTGAGACAAACACTGGTTGGGTGGGGGGTGGTGGTGCCAGCCAGTGGGAGGTGGGGGGGCGGGGGGACATGTTGTCTCCATGGAGATAAGGGGCAGCGGCACATTGTGCGTGTGCACATGCTCAGGCGTTCATTTCAAGACAGTTCAACTAATTGTCACCAGAAAGCTATTTATTTACTAATTGGTGTTCGCAGAGAATGATGTGGAGTTGTTGTACGTTAAACATACACATTTACAGTGTATACATTCTCCTTGTTCATGTGATGCTTCAGGTTGACTAAGTGTCGTGATATCTGGTCTGAGATCAGGGCCTGCATCTGTCACTTTCTTTGGTCCCTCCATGTAGGACAGGGACTAGTAAATGATCCTCTTCAAGGAGAAGTGAATCCTGGGATAGCTTTACACTTTATATATCACTTTTTCAAGAAACCTTTTTGTTGTATAACCTCAGTCTCCCTTCTGCTTCAGTTACATGTGGTGAGTTCTCAGATTTCCCAGAATGACGTTTGGCAACGTAGAGAACTGGTGTGAACTTGTTGCTGTCAGCTGTGAGTCATGTCCATCTGTTGAGGCTGCTCCTGACCTCTTCTACAGTGGATTGTCTTGCAAAAGCTCTCGGTCGTTTTTCTTCAGGACTCACTCCAAAACACTGATGGTTGATCATAGTATCTTCACATCTGGTGAAAAGACGTGTCTGTGTAAACTGGGCTAAATTTGGTCAGTACCTATCTCCTTTTGTGATGTAGCAAGAAAAGTCCCCCTGTGTAATGATGTGCATATGTGTTGTCATGGTAACCAAATTGTCTTGTGTGATTATACAGTATGCATGGCTTTTAAAGATTTTATTGATTGCTTTCTTGACAGTTGTGTTGAGAAGAAGAATCTAATAGCAGCTTCAGATTCTAATGTCATACAAATACAATCATCATGAAGCCTAATAGTCGGTTTAAAAGCCCAAACAGAATAAAAGTATGTGCCAGAGAGATAAAATAGCCATCAAAGAAGACAAATGTATGGCGTATTCATTTTTCTTTCGATTAAATGCGTCAGCACACGTAAACACCAGACTGTATTAAGTCACATCCCATGTAAATAGTTGACTCGAAATCTTCAATCAGAATGAAAAAACGTGAGCATGTAACAGCAGCTATTGATTTAATTGACATTATGACATACTGTGCACATTGAAATTTAGCCATTTAAATGCTTTTCAAACCATATACGACTAAAACTTATTTTTCAACTACATGTACACCTGGTTTTTGCGTAATTGAGATGTTGTTTGACCTGCAAATCAAATCCATGCATTTTACAGTGGTAGTAAGAGATCCCATTATTCTCAGTCGCTGTCTTTACTCCGTACATTATGTTCTCTTGCCAATTCTGACAGCATCCCGTGATTTCACAGACATTCACAACTGTACAGCTACATCCCAACAAAGTTAACCATCAAGATTCCTCACAGATGGTTTGTGGGTAATGGCTTCCCTCTCTGTTTCATCATCAAAACGCTGGAGTTAGGATATCAGCAGAAACAAAAGACTGTCCTCAACTTATCCTCGCCCCCTCCATTCAAAAATGATTATATTATTTTATCACGCCTCAAAGACTTGATGTGATCCTAAAGATTTATACCGGCACCCAATCTCCTGGCGCTTAGTTGGATCTGGGTTCATTTCAGCCTCTGCCTCCCTCCGTCTTTGTGCTGACTCAGTGCAATCCGAGGAGGGTGAGTAAATCTAATATAAAGGCGTTATTGATTTGCAGGTCCTTAATCACTTTGATTTGGCCCAGTTTTCACTGACCCCCACTGCAGCTACGAGTTCCCCAGGGGTGGGCCTTCAGTATCGCGGATGGGCAGACACTTGGAGGCAAATGCAATTTTTCTCTGATGCCAAAGAGATTTAGAAATCCTATCATCAATCATCTCATCACTAATATTTATACATGTGGTGTGGCGATCGATAGAGGTTTTTTTATTCAGCTCATCAGTGTGCTGGAGGAACTTTATGCATGAGTATGGTGTATGTGTATACTGCATCTGTGCACAACACAAATGACTGTGGATAGAAATCTCATAACTCCTGAACCACTTGATTATGTAGTCTCTCCTGAGTTTAAAAGTTTTGACTTTTGAAACTCAGACTATTGTTGCATTCGTGTGCTCCTCAGATGATCCCAAGTTGGGAAATTGTTCCTCTGACTTTGGTGTGTTCACATGCTTATAAGTTGTAATTTGGAAACAATATGGATGCTACAAAGAGGATGTTTTGTATTTTAGTGCTCAAAGCTTTTAAGCGTTTCTGAATTTGCACTATTAACCAAACACTTAACATACAAGTGTATTTTCTCAGTCGAGAACAAATTTTTCTGATTATTCCAACACAACATGAATGTACTATAAGAAGCTGATAAACTACATGGCCATAAGTATGTGGACTGTGGAACATCAAACCCATATATACTGATGTAGTTGATCATCTCATTCCAAACTGTAGGCATTAAGAGTGTGTGTGAATGTGTGTTTGAGGGCTGCTCAGCAGCAGGTAGTATATGGGTGTAAGCACGTCTGTGGAAAGAATGCATCTTGATTCAAGAAATATATTTCTTTTGTAATATATTGTAAGTGGGCATAGTTTTCTTTTAGCTTTGGACTTTTCCCTGGGAATGCACAGAGAGCATTTATGTAACATGTCTTTGTATGCTCCAAAATTAAGATGGTTTTAGCCCAAACCAAGAAAAACAGTCTCAGAACAACACAAACATATGTAGAGAGGGGAGGCCTACTTTTTTAGCCATATGGTGTTTTTCAGACGCAGAGATGTTATCTGTTTTACATTAGACAAAGTTTGATGAAAAGAAAGTCGTATGTCGTAAGTCGTATACATTCATATGCCCAGAACACTCTCCACACATATATGTTCTGTGTGTCTTCGCACAGTGTGCACATGTGACTGTGGGAGCAGTGAATCTAATAGATGTGTGCTGCTATGTAGCAGATATCATGAACCAACTGTGTCACTTGGTAAACAATGCTAATTAAGAGAGACAGCAGGATTGCCTTGGTGACCCTTCTCCCCCATCCGTGTTTGTTTGTTTTTATTGTTCATGCTAATTAGGCTTAATCCCCTGCTCTCTCGCTGTGGACTCTGACCAGCGTCGGGCGTCCGTGCCGCAGCCAATCAGGTGCGGCGATACTGCAGGGTTGAGACGTAGGGGAGGGAGGAGGGGTGGGTACATGAGGAAGGGAGGGGGAGTTAAGCTTATAGCTGGACTTGTGTGTGTGGTGTGTGTGTGGAGGGGGTAGGGGCTATCATGTCGGGTGGGGCCCCTGGCAGCCATTGTCTTGCAGTACAATGATACGGCTCACAAGTGAGCAGTGGGCCAATAATGAGGAGGAGGCCCCGCTGAACAGCGTGTCCCTGCCAATTGTTCTGCCGCCACAGTGGGAGAATGGAGCTGTCCACACACACACAGACACACACACACACACACACACACACACACACATCCATACTCCTAACACCTTCCTTGCATCCATACTCCCCCTCTCCATGCCACACACACACACACACACACACACACACACACACACACACACACACACACACACATACAGTCCACTCCCCCCATCTCATATCTCTGACATGGGGAGTGTGTTCACTAATGGCTAATTAAAACAGGACTATTAATGAATGGCCGAGCAGCAGACATGATAAGGAAACTTAGAGGAGTGAATTAACACATCCTTAACATGTCATCCCAGCCAGCTGCAGCCCTGTGTGTGTGTGTAGCTGTTGTTTCACACATGCACACAATATATAATTTAGACAATAGAAAAAAAACATATCTAAATACAGACATGCTGCTCCTAGAAACACAGGATATATAAACTAAGTGCATCAATAGATATAACTATAAAATACCAAAACTGACTAAATTGATAGAGTAGCAGTGTTTTAAATGTTTTCTTTTTAACAAATAGACGTAATGATTATTTAGAAAAAAATAACATGTTACTATTAATCTAATAATTACTAATATCTTAGGTTTACCTGCTGTACATGAAGTCAAGTGTTGCATAAAAAGAGAACTGATTGTTAATTTTTCGTTAATAACAATAAAATCTACTGTGAAAGTGAAAAGGTACTTTATTGGGACATTTATTCAAATTGGGTCTGGCTGTAAGAGTTCACACAGCCACTGGAAATCTAAGAAGTGTCTGACTTTAAACATCAGTTTTCGAGGAGGAATGAATTACATTTTCTGTATATTAAAATTAGCTCCCAAAGGCTCTCAACATGTTGAATTCTGACGGAAAACATTTTATAAATAAGAAAAACTGTTTTATATCTTCATGATTGCAGGATCATTAGTACAGTCTTGGACTCCCTTGATGTTGTTTATTGAAACCAGTCCTTATGGCCTAGAGACTGCATGGCCGATGACATTAGAGTTTGTGCAAATCCTTTGTAATATATTTGAGAAGGTAAAAAAGTGGCAGTAATGGATTATTGTTTGTTTTAAAACAATCTCCCCAGCCCTTCACTCACTCAGCCTCAGGGTGTTGCTGTGCTGCGAGGATTGGGGCGAGCTTGATGGGGCATGATGGGTCGCAGAGCGCAGCCAGGGGTCACTAGAGGCCATTACTCGGGGCAGGAAGTGGAATTATGCACGACTACCTGTGGGTTTGTAGCAGCGGTCAGCGGGGGTCATTCACGCTTCAGTTGCTGCCCAGTGAGTCCTGTCTGCTGCTGGTGGTAGTGGTGGATTGTGATGAATCAGGATTGTGTGCACATTGTAAAGGAACAAGTGTTGTGTTCTTTTTCTGCTCTGTGTCAGTGTTTATTAAGAGGAAATGCACATTAACGAGTCTGTCACCTCCAGGATTTAAAAGCTTTCCTCTTTTTTGGGTGGAAATGAGACTGTTACAGTTGAAAGAGTGGCACATTTCTGCTGCCTGTGAGTGACACTTGGGGAGAAACTGGTGACTGTTCTTCATATCGAGGCTGGCAGCAGGCGGTGCTTCCCCCTTCTCGGGGCTGTGTTGCACCGTCGACGTACAACTCCTCCTCGCCGCTGTGTGAGATTCTGACAGAGGGGGAAAACGGCGGAGAGGGAAAGCAGAGTTCCTTTTTGTGAGAGCTCAGCAGATTTAGAGGGCATGCAAGGTAGTTCTCAGAGCAGAAACCCTGCTGCAGAGTACACACACATACACACACACACACCAACATACACATGCTCACTCTTTCTGTTCTCACAGCCACACACATTCGTTCTTACACACATACACAAACTGTCACTTTCACACAAAAAAGGAGAAGCGATGCACAAGGGGAGGTTAGAGACCGGGGTCAGAGATGGGGAGGGAGATGAGGAGGAGTGGGGGTGGATAGAGTGAGAAAAAAGGAGTAAAAAAAGTGCTGAACAGATGAGAGGAAGATGTGTAATGATTAGCCACCGAGCCGGTTGGTATCAGGAGGCAGTTTGGAGCTTTATGGTTGCCTTCATGCTCTGTCAGCTTAGCCCCTGTGAACGACAGGAAAGCCCATTTCCTAGCCTGTGGCTCTGTGACCAGTGGAGGGCAAATTCTCTCAGAAGGAAAAAAAACTGCTTAAACAAAGTATGTGTTACATTTCCAAACATGAATGCATCATTGTTAAATGAATTATGATGCCTTAAGGGAATGAGACCACAGTTGACATGATTCAAAGCCTCCGTTTCACACTGATGCTACTGCTAGTGCCATTAAAGCTAATTTATAGCTTATTAAAAACATGGATCCTATTTTCTGTGTTTTGGACGTAGTTTCTATCAGTCACGGTAAAATTGTGCTCGCCAAGTTAATTGCTGAGATCTGGGAAGGCAGTTGCATCGCTAAAGGAATCCTAACTGGGCCAGAAACACAGGCAGTCAACCAAAATTACAGAAATAAGACCCAGGATGGAAGAAACCAGAATCATCCTTTCAGGGTTGCATGAAGTGGTATTATTACTTCTTTAATTTGGTGTATTTCCTGTTAAAATGGATAACTGAGGGGTTCATCCAATATGTAAACTAATAGGCTAATAGCATGAATGCAGTTTGATTCCTGCACATTCATGGTCAGGGCTTTGACTTTCAGATCCATGTTTTCCATCACGGACCTTTGCCAGGCATCACATTAACAATGTGAAGCAACAACAGCTTAATACTGAAACCGCAGGTTGTAACAACCAATCACAAGAGGAGTCAAATCTCAAACACTGAGGTCAGTGAAAGCTTTTCTTTCACATTAATTTCCTACGTACTTCTCTACCAGGTGGGCATTAGTTAACACTAATGACTTTATTGGTTAGTTACACCCACTACTGCAGCTTGACCTCACCACAGATGAAGCACAGAGGCCATTTTTAAGACCACATTCCCCATGAGTCCCTCTGTGTCTTTGACTAAAATGGCCAAAGGTTTTGAATTTTGCTTTACTTCGAACATTGTCAAAGTAACGACCTAAATCCTTCCATTTTCTGTCATTTTTTAAAAAAGCTTTAGCTTCATTAGTTGTAAAAAAAACAAAGCCCTTGTTCTGTTTTGGGCTGTGAAGAAACCAAACAGTTTTCTCTCCAAATCCAACCTGAGAGCATAAAATGAAAACTAGATCAAGATTGCCAGTCATGTCAGTGCTGGTCTCATTTGTTTGCAGCAGTTATAATGCAGTTAATTAATTAATGCTACAGGTAGCGCATTTAATCACACACTCAGTCACCCTTCCTCATAGCACATATAGTCCTATGATTCACACAAAAAGCCAAGTACACACACATACAAACCTATGTACGCACAGTTTGTCACACTGTCAGTGTTGACACCTTATATCCCAAAAATACACAGACACAAGCACTAACAGATTGGCCAGAGATTGACGAGCACTTCTTCTTGATCAGTAAAGCTGATGGATTTAGGCGGCTCTCTCCCCAGTGGCTGTTTTGTGAGGTTCAGCCTCAGCAGTATTAGCTGACTGGCTGCTATTCAGAGGTCAGAGGTCACCCTGTCTGTCTGTGCTGTATTCAGTAATCTCCCTTTCCTCGCCGCGCGTTCCTTCCTCATATTAAATCACACTTGACACACCTGGAGCACTGAAGCAGCCTCATCCATATTTTATCCCCTGCGCCGTTTTTTAATACTGCAGCACTTTTTAGGGTGGCAAACTGATATATTTATTAACTGACCCACGCCGTAGCTGCATACGCCATCGCGGAAGGGGAAGAGGAATAATCGGGTTTGTTCAGGAAATAAAATGAAAAGGAGCTGTGACAAGTTTATGAAGTAAGCACAACGGCCCTTCATTACTCTCTCAACCCCCCTCCAGCGTTTTCCGACGCCAGGTTGCACCGCTCTGTGACTACCGGCGCGGTGGCACTCACTAGGGTAAAGTGAGTGAATTGTCAGGGAGAATCTTCCCTGTGCTATAACTTAGCCCTTAAAGGCCTATTATTCCTGAAGAGGCCTGTGCTGAAACCAGTTTACTGTCATAACTCAGGGAAGGAGGCCCTTTTCTTTCAGGTGGCAGGGGAAAATGTTTATGGAGGAGGTAAATAATTCAGTCGGGTGCTTTATCGTGCTGGGGCCTCACTGTCATCCACCTGTTCTTAGACTTTTTTTTGTTTCTTTTCCATACGAAGCACTCTAACAGTCTGAGAGGATGAGTACAGTTTGCCCTTTTTAAACCACAATTTAGCAAAATGAAGCCCCTTAAACATATGTGGAGAGGCAGGGTTAAGTGGGGAATAAACAGGAAAAACACCCACTTGTGTGGTGTGTATTTGGTGTGTGAGGGTACACACTTGTCACCTGCTCATACATTCTCTTCCAAACAAAGTAGTGTTTTGGGGCTCTCTGTGAATCATGTCTAAATATCTGGCTCTCTGACCATTTTAACTTTAACATATTTTACCCTCTGCAGCAGTCTGTAAATGTTAAGAAATACAGAGCTAACAAGAATAATCTTCACCAACAGAATGGTTTGTTTTTGCAAAGTTATAGCCTGATTGACCTCTGTGACTAAAAGTGCATGTAAAAGTAAGAGATGTATCTGTATTTTATCATCCAGAAAGGCCAGGTGGATCAGTTAATCGGCCACTAAACGGCAATTTTTAACCAAGCTCTCCCTCATCCAGCTCTTGAGCTCTCATTTCCTCCCTCGTTTCCTGTATTTCTTCTCTGCTTGCCATTCTACCCACGACTGCCCTTTACTATCCCTTCATGTGTCCCCACCTCTTTCTTTCTCTTTCTCTTTCTGTCTCTGTGGGGAAATATAACCAAATTAAAAATCCATAATCATTCATTAAAAACTGTTTTGCACACTCTGAAGTATGCTATTTAACAAACCAGCCCTTCAAAGAGAGACCTCAGACAACCTTACAAGTTGTTTGAATCTTTTTATGTTTGTTTGTTGTTCGCACTTGATTCATTTGCCTCTGTAATTATTCCATCTGCAATTTCTTTTCTTCCCACTTATTCTTTGTCATGTTCTCAACATGTCTTAGCATGACTATTACATAAGTGATAGCTTATTAATCATGTGGTGGTTTCATCCTACACTCCTGTGGAAATGCATCTGTTTCTAGCACATGTGATATCAGAGGAATCAAACTAATGGTAATTGAGGCTACTCGCACACATGTGGTATTTTTGGTTTTAATTTGTAGCAGTTGGTGTTGATCTGTTATGGCCAGTTGAAACACATTTAATGAATTTAATTTAATTAGAATAAAACTGGCATTACTTTACCATAGTTAAAGAATTTCAGACTTCAGAGCTACTTTTTTTGACGAAGATGTAGTATTGCTAACATCTCTATTGCTGGATAGCAGAAGTGTGTGTTGCCCCTTTGGTTGTAAACAAGTTGCTGAACGAGTATTTTGGGGTCTTGTTCATGAACGAAAGTGAGACGAGGTGTGAGATCTAAAGGTGAATTGGTGCAGTGTCAGCAGTAATGCTGGCATTGTACCAGACTGCAGTGGCAAAGAGGGGGCTAAGCATAAGAACAAACCACTCAGTTTACTAGTTGCTCTATGTTCCAACCCTCACTCATGGTCACAAGTGTGGGGTACTGACTGATGACAGGCTACCGACAGATATTTGTACGTTTTGCTATGGCTACATAGCCAACGTTAGCATTAACAGCTGTTTACTTACCAGTCTAGAAGAAATGTAGAGAGTTCAACATCAGATTTCATTCCTTTACTTGCCAGGAGCTGTCTCCATTCACTTCTTTTCTTCCAGCTAACCCCAGCCTGTGATAGAAACTCACTGTAGCATCAAGACTGTCCTGAAGGAGTAGCACTGCTCAGAGGGCATATTCTAACCTTTTGTATAATAAACACAATGGTGACTACAGCTTTTGGCAAGCATCCATCAAGAAATCAGGCTCGAGAGCAGGGAAAATGTATAAATAGCCCCTTTAAGATGGATCAGGATTCTGGTTTGGATGCCTCTTGGACACCAACCTGTGGAGGTATTCCAGTCATATCCAACTTGGAGGAGACCACATGGCAGTTCAAATCAAGCTGGAGGGGTTATTTATCCAAACTGACCTGGGAACACCTTGGGGAGTAAGGTGTCTTGACTGATTAGCTTTGCTTAGTTGGCTTCCAGTGCAACCCAACATATTTCCCAGGATTTTCAGTTAAGCACAGACAAAAGCTAGATCTGCTGCTGCTAGTGGAGTGTCTGTTTATAGTATGCCAGAAAGTCAAACTTTATTGTACATTTCTCAGTGGAAATCCTTGACGGTTGGTACAGCACTTGCTCAGTGTATGTTCAAAGGAGTAACTCTAAGGGATGGGATCCAGAATCCCATTATTTGCTTTCTAACTCTTTGTCTAGTTGTACTACCCTTCATCCAGTCAGATGGAGAGAGTGAATTACAGTGAGTGTGCATTGTCTGCTTCACTGTGCAGCTGTGAATGACTTACTGCCCACACCAGGTGTGTCATCCTCTAAGTAAGGTGGTGTGTGAACTGCTTTAGGCGCAGACTGAGTGTGTGAGGTGTTGTGCGTAGGCTATGCGTGTGCACAAAATTTATGAAGGTGCATGTCTGTCTGTGTGCGTCCAAGTGGTGGGAGATTGAGAGAGAAAATGACAACCAGCAGCTCCTGCCTCTCTCCAGTAGCCTCTCATAAATTGCCCTATAAATTCAGTCTATCCTCTGCTCTACTGGGGCTCTGGCCTATATTTGTACTTTGGCCACTCAGTCCAGTCACAATGAGAAGGGTTGCTGCTTTTTTTTATTCTCTGGCCAAATTCTGTCAAAAGCCGCCCATTGGCTGTTACTCTTTTACTGACCCAAACACCCAAACAACCTCTTACTCCACCCTCTCGCACTACAAGTTCTGACCCAGGGTGTAGGTTTCACTTGAGAAAATCACACTGACATGCTGTGGGCATAAACCAGCCACAGTACAACACATTTCCACTGCAGGCACATTGAAACTTAGTATTATTTCATACTACAAAAGTGTGCAGACATGGGAGAGTGAGAGGTCCGTGAGAAAGTCAGAAAGACACTGCCAAGCTGAAGTCTTGATCTGAAAGAAAACCATTAATCAAAATATGGAACGTGGCGTCTAATGTGTCGGCAATGTTTAAAAAAGAGTTTAAAAAAGAGTTTTAGTTAACTAGAACAAAGGGTCAAAGGAGTGTTTTGTCAACCTTAAAATTCAATAAGCGCATGGACTCACACATTTTGTGTCCCCAGATCTATTCTTCACTGATCCAGAATCAAAGCAAACAAAGCTTTAAAGTATGAATGCATGCCAACAAATAGAAGGAGGCAGACAATAGAGAAATGGACGAAAACATCTCTTCTTGGCAGCCGAAACTGCGGCAGAGAGGTATTTCTTCAAGTTGAAGCTTCAAGTAAAAACCAATCACCCTCAAGCAGAAGTCTGTCCAAATGCTTGTGATTTTCTCCCTTGACCATATGGTTAAGTTTAAAGTTAGAGAGGTATTTGTGACCAATGGCACTTTACAAAGATTCTGTGAAAGTAAAATTCACTAAGAAGAGCAACAGTATCGCTGCTTGCCAAGCAGATTCATCATTTCAAGTATCAGCATTGTGTTTTTATCACTAACCATTAAGAAAAGGTATTAAATGAAGCTACTAAAGCTCACTGTAGGTCAGGAAGAATGCTTTTGTAAACCTCAAATCATCCTCTATCTTGCAATAGACTGTGTCAATCATCACTCATTCAGCCTGTCCTGATAGAACTAATCATAATGGTTGAGACATTTCCATGGCTGTTTTTCTTTGACGTCATTAAACTGCTTGTCATCGTGCCAGAAGAATGTAACAGTTTGTAGTGAGATCTGGAAGAGACGGGTTCACTTGCCAGATTGTCATGTTTGTGATTTTCCCAAAGGATTTATGGAGAAAATAAGAAGCATGTCTTAAGCCGGGCAGACACTGTCTTTCTTACATCTTGTACAACAGTCTATAACAGAAGCCCAACCAGACCTGAAGGTGACATACCTGTTTAAAATTCACTGCAAACTGCAGCCAACGGTAGAGCTTCGACTCAGTTGGCAGGGGACCGCCAGGACCGAAGGGGGTTGTGATGAATCTTTTTCCTTTTTTACTGCCATCCTAATCAGCAGGCATTGATTAATTGGATTAACCTGAAATGATCTTAATCACTGATCAATTTCCATTAGACATCCTTAAATACGTCTTAATGGGATTGGAGGAGTGTCAGGTGCATACATGTGCATGGTTGTGTGTGCATGCACATAGTGTGTTAATTTATGTCAGCATGTGTGGTATGTGATTGTGGAAATATGTGAGTATATGCATGTGCTTATATTTGTCCTTCAGTATGTATATGAATTTATGTTTTATGTACAAAAATATGTGGACACCTGAACATTATACTGTCAAGGAATTGCAACAATCCATCGGTAATGAAAATTAATATGGTGATGTAACAGCCTCCACTCTTCAGGAGAGGCTTCGCACTCGTAATCTAAACTCTTGTCTTATCTATGGAACCTACCTAATATTGTGTAGGTCCCCTTTGTGCCACCAAAACAGCTCTGACCCATCAGGGTGTGGGACCATCATGGGACCTCTGGGGGTGTTCTGTGGTGTCTGGCACTGGCACATTTGCAGCGGATCCTTTGGGTCCTGTCAGTTGCAGGATCTGGCTTGTTCTGGTGCATCCCACAGATGCATGTAAACATTTGCTGGTGGAATGAGAAAGTAGCTTCTTGGCACTTCCTTCATGATCATCTATGTACATCTTGCAAGTCATGCTAGTACTATTGTATATCACTAGTTGAAATGATGGCATCATTTTAAAAGGAGACTAATTTAAATGGGTGTTTTCATTAAAATTTGTTTGTAGTAACACGTGAAAACCAGAGAATATCCAGTGTCTCTCCTCCACCTCATCTCTCTCCTCCTCTTTTCTATCTCCCACTGTCTCTCCTCCTGCCCTCCCTCCCTGCCAGCTACTCTGTGATCCCACTGTCTCCCTCTGTTGTTGTTCTAAACAAGCAGCAGGGGGTTGTGGGTAGAGGCCTACACTCACGCTGGGCGTGTGAGTCACCGTAGGGGGTGATGGGAGAGAGAGAGATGGCGAGGAGGGTGGGAGTGGCAAAGCTTCCCTGCATCAGTCCCTCTCTCTGGCTCTCTTCCTTCATTTCTGTCTCTCTCTTTGGTCACTCGCTCGGCAAAGGAGACTGAGCCGGTTGGCTGAATCATTTGCAGATGTCACACACACACACACACACAAGAACCACTAATATAAGACTTTTTATGCAAGAGATGCACATTCACATCTGGCCACACAGTCCAGTGTAGCTCCACACACACACACAAACAGACAGACTGAATAAAACGCCCTTTAATTCACAAGTTTAATTGCACATATATACACATTACGCCAAGTGTAATCGGCCTCGAGGACACATTCATCAACAGAGACACTCAAGCATAAAATAAAGCAATGGGTGTCAACACACACACACAGAAGAAAACCATAAAGCACCATAAAAAGCACACTCACACATAAATCTTCAACCTGGAAGCACTGGAGCATAAAAATTCCTGCTCTACAATGTATTGAAAGAACAAAATCATATGCCATAACCCATAAACATGTAAACAAACTCCCACACACACACAGCAATATAAATAAACAAAGGGATAGATACTGTATATATGTGTAAGCGCTACATGTTCACATGCAAGCAAAGCGTGTTTTCTTGGCTGGATATAGGCGCTCGCCTACAAGCAGAAATCTAGAAGTTTATTGACAGACAAAGATATTCAGTGATGAAAGTGGCAGTCAGAAATCAGGAGTTTTTGAAAGAGGCGGTGGGCGGTGAACTTAATTCACACTACATGGATGGAGATATATATACAGTAGTTGTATCAGAGCTTTCTGTGTACAAGCAGAGAGGAAATGTGCAGCGTGGATCCCCGTTGTACGCAGCTGTATGGTCCACATCTCTGGTGGAATACTTAGCCAGGGGATTAAGGGGCCGCCTCCATTTGCATAACTCCATTAAGGCATCTTTCTCTCCCTCTCTCTCCTCTTCTGTCTCTATCTGGCTCGCTCACACAGTGACACCTGTGTAGGAAAAGCTATAAAGATGTTACCCCTGTGGAAAGCAGAATTGCATTTTCTTTCACATTTGAGGCAGACGTAATCCGCGGTACAGCTGTGAAAATTGTGCAGTGATACAGAAAGAGAAGCGTAGACTTGGTGGAGAAATAAAAAAGAAAAAAAAACACATTATGCTTCTCAAATTTCAGTGCTATGGCCCTGACCCAACATGACAAGGTTGATGCCAGATGTAGACTCAGAGGATTAAAATGCTGCAGTTCATACAAATTTCAACAGGGAAATGACGTAGGAAAATTTCATATGATGTTTCCTGGCCTTCAAATGGATGATCCAGCTTCAAGAAACTACCTTGCTGAGGTACCTTTGAGCAATAATCTGAACCCCTAGTAGTCATTGACTGGCCCTGTGAACCATGTGGAAGTTTTGTTCACTTTAAGCAACAGGTTAAACTTGAAAATTCTCTTTAATTTCAGAAATGAGACTGTGACATGAATTTGGACAAAAAAGTATTCAAACGGAAAATATTTCAATATTTTTACTGCTCATTGTTGCAGATTTGGCCCAGGGTGAGCTATAGTTAGTGTTTGCTCTGATGCCGTTTGCTTGATGATATTAACGCCTTCAAGGATCAACCTCCTCTTTCTTCCTTTAAGACAATAAGATCAATCTGGCTGAGCTCGGCAGCTATAGATAGCCCGGCTGTGTGTGGTGCTAAGGAGAGCGATGACCCTCGAGGTCGCCTCCTTCCTCTGGTGTCTTTATACCGCCGGCCCCCGCAGTGTCCCCCTCCCTCCCAGCCAGTCTCTTCCCCCTCGTCTTTCTTACCTCCCCTCTCTGTCTCTGTCCTTCTCTTCTTCAGTGGCGTGAATCATGAAAGCGAGTCCTGTGTAGTCGATGGGCCTTTTTCCTCGCTGGTGCCTTGTTGCAGAGAGAGACTGAGAGACAGAGAGGGAGAGATGAGGTATTGATTTGAGAGCCTCTGGGAGGAGAACAATAGGTCCCTTACTGAAGCCACTCTGAAACACAAACACCTTCCCTGCAGCCTCTCAGTGCCAGAGAGAGACCAAAGAGGAAGAGAAAGGAGTAAAAAACAGCTTTGCTTTCTATTGCTCCATTTTACTCCACTTGCAGCTGATTGTTGATAGCCCGGAGGGGAGGAATGATGAAGGGGAGGAGGAGGCCAGACCTTGGCACTCCCAATTCCCTACAGACCCACTAGCTGCACAGGCCGGGACCCCGAACCCCCTGAACCCCCTGAACCTGCCCTGCACAGAGCGGCTGTGGGCCAATCGCACAAATACACAGGGCCTAGAACTGTGACACCCCGGAGGTCGCCAGTTCAAATCCAATACTTGGGCGCCTGGAGGCACGCTGAACTTTCTTGGCATGTAAACCCAACCCAACCCGACTCACCCCACCACCACCACCCTCCTTGTTTTCACCACCACCCACCCACAAACATCTTGTTCATGAATTTGGTCCAGGGTCGACCATTTGCTCGACGCGTTGGATAAAAGCTTTTCAGCTTTGACTGATTCACGACTGCCGTGAAGGAAAAATGGGCCGGGCAGAGGGCGGCTCAGCACATGATGTCATCGCGAAAAGTGCATGCGAGGTTATGCGCGGTGAGGTCGATGACATCATCAGCAGGAGACAGCGAAAGCAACCTCCTCTGTCTCCTTGGTTTACGAGCTTGTTGTCCAGAGAGAAACATACAACATAATTAGTTGCTGTCATTGTCTGTAAGGAAAGGGGGTGTGAAATACAGTGTTAGCACTTGAGAGGGCGTTCTTTTCTGTGATTATTGGTGTGAGAACAATAAATCAATCGCCTATAATCACTATAATATCATTACAACATTCATACATGTTCTCCTTATGATAAAAAAGGAAAAATACAAGATAGTTTCCTATTTTCATGATTAAAACCATAAATAAATCATTGCTTTCTGTGTTTTATGGAAATGATTTGCACAACTTGTCTGAGTCTAACCACCAGTGCACATTAAAGAGAAGTGATCTGTTAAGCAGAATATTTCATGTTCCATGGAATAAATAAACTGATACAAAGTCTCAAGAGACCGCAGCTCGTCTATCAACTCTGCCAGGTTGAAAACAGAGGCAGGTCAAAACGCCTGACTTTACCTCTTCTCCTACACAAACACAGGCTGGCCGAGGCAACGCGCAGGTCGTCTGGGCTTGTATATGCTGTTTATCTCATTATGCAAAGCAGCTGAGGGATGCAAGAGGCCGTGGAATAGCATAATCTGTGGAGTTCATTTAGACTCTCTTATATGTCTGAACATTGTTTGTATTGATTTGTGTTTAGAGGGATCCTGATGCTTTGAAGGATCAGGATGAAGCTAAGGTCAGATGAGGCATGGTCCATTTCAAACTTTATATTATATTGATTTTATTTCTCTGAATAGAGAAGTTGTTATTTTTGTTTTCTGCATCAGGGTCCGTTTGCTATTTGTTGGCTGGAATATGAGGTTGATGATGAGCAGATATGCAAATGTCAAAAATGTTTAAGACTAAATATGACAGTTAATAGAGGACGTGAAGATACAATGAATCCAGACTTTGTTCAAGAAAGTTATTTCTTTTTAGTTTCTGACTCTTGTATGTTGTGTAAGGTGATGGATGACCAGCGGCGATTCATATCACAAAAACCTCCTATATATTT
The DNA here is from genome assembly GCF_001640805.2 of Lates calcarifer. NCBI lineage: Eukaryota > Metazoa > Chordata > Actinopteri > Centropomidae > Lates > Lates calcarifer. The sequence continues at coordinate 3,431,741 of NC_066854.1, forward strand.
TGCCCACAATGCACTGCACTTCGCAACAGGAAATGAGAAAGGCTCCCCTCCGATGGCACGCCGCGGCGGAAAAACAATTTCCAACTTTTCAATTTTGTCACCATGTCACTCCCTCGACTTTACTGGTCACTCCTGCAGGCAACTCATGTGGAGACTCATAATGAATGTGTTTCATAAACAGACATCAAGAGCAACCGCTGCAGCCGTCAACTTAAGTTACTTGGCTGTGTATTGCCCCCCCCCCCAGTCCTTGTGCTTTATCATTGTGATTTGGCGGCAACAACCAGCTCCTTGCTAATTTCCTCTGCCTCCCTTTCGCCAATGAGGGCTATTAATTTGGTGTAATGCTGTTCCTCTTTATTGGGTGTCAGTGCTGTCACATCACACCATATCTCAGCCGGATCTCTCCTCTGCCACTCCATGAGCTCTCTGGGTCTCCCTGCTGGCAGAGCTTGAGGGAGAGGCCATTTTGAAACCCCTTATCTTTTTCTTTCTCCATCCTCTATCTCACCCCCCCATTCCTCCTCATCTCTTTCTTTCTCATCTGTTTCCCTCCTTCTCTCCCCCCCTGCAGGATGCCTAAGCACGTACAGTATTTAATAATGTTCAGTCCTATTTTCTCACTAACAACCACACCAGCAGGCACCTATCGGTCTTAAAGGGACCCAGGGGGTCATTTCCCACTCTTTCAGTTCACTTAGAAAAACCAAGACCGAGGAATTAATATAAACTCACCCCCTAACCTCCTCCTCTTCCTCTCTCCCTCCCTCTTTCTCTGTCACCCAGAGTTCTCTCAGGCCTTTCTTTCTCTTCATTTCTATCTCTTCCTCCTTACTCGCGGCTGCATCACAGCACCAGGGCACCATGAGAATTTAAAATGCTCAGGATGAGTTGTTTGTCTTGGGTAGGGGAGTCAAATGGCAGCAGGAGACAAGGAGAAAGGTTGTGTGCAGTAGGGGTGGAGAGGTGTGGGGGGTGGTGGCAGCAGGAAGGAGGCTTGAGAAAAGGGAAAGCTTGCTGGGGATGCAGGGACGCAACTAGGGACAAAAAAAAAAAGTGGCATGGAAACTCGTCTTCTCACGTCTTCCATCATATGCAAGGTCCTGAGCGGGTGGGGCCTTGATGGAGAGGTGTGTGTGGGGAGGAGGGGAGGTGGTGGTGCGGGTGAGGCTGGGGGCGATTGTAAGGCAGAGATGGGTGGGTTATTAATTTCCACTATGCAGTATCATGCAGCTGGTGGCTCCAAAGCGAGGTTTGGCGGTAATGAAAATGGCCTGAGTCGAAGATTAATGGCTCATAAAGACAGAGCGTTTAGATGGGACGGCCGCCTCAATCTGGACGGCGGTGACTAATCGCAACGGACGCATGCACGTGCTCACTCACACACACATAAACATGCGTATACACACACACACACAGCTTCTCTGTTGCCTCACCCACCATCTCTCTGAGCTGGAATCCCATCCCCTCTCTCCCCCTTTTTCTACCCATCTACCCCCACTGTTTCATTTCCTCGTCGCTCCCCTTTTTCCCCCCTCCCTCCACATCTGATGTTGGTGTGAATTGTGGCGGGGTCAGAGTTCAAGGCGTTCAGAGAATTATCTTGATTTATGCCCCCTGAGCTCGGGGCTGGTCGCAGCATACACCGTGGCAGGCGGTCGGTGGGCCGTTGGGCTAGTGAGATGTAGGGGTGAGGTCCCCCCTAGCCCCTCTTTTTTCTTTTGTCCCCTTAATGGTAGCAACGGTGACAAGACCACCGCATCATCAAGCTGGACAAATGGGCTCGCCGGGCGCCAGCAATTTTTCCTTCTTTGCCGCTGAAGGTGCATCATATATCTCTAAAACCACCCAATAAGGTTGTGAGAAATGTGTTTTTAAAGCAAATTGATTTGGATGCTTTACAATGTGAGTGTGTGTTCGTGGTGTAATGGCAGCTTGGGAAGCAGCTCGACGCAGTTGTGGTTTTAACTGGTGATGGTTTCAGCACCGGGAGCAATGGCAGCACAGGCAGTAAAACAAGTGATTTTCATCAAGACAGAGAGTCAATCGTGTTTTATACTATTAGGCTGACATGTGTACACACTATATAAAACAGACGTGGGTCAAATCCTGTTTTGTTTTACACTGCTGAACCTGACGTGGAGGATTTATCACATCAGCTCAGCTGTCAATCACAGACATGTGCACTAAGTAAATTTTCATCTGCTTACCTGTGGTTGTCTAATTCTGACAATATAAAGGGTAGTTAAGTACAGTAAAATTGATAACTAAATACAGACAAGCAGTGGCTGTCAGAGAAAGCTGATAGTTCAGCGCCAAACTTAATTCCTTTACTCACCAAGAGCTGTTCACCTGTGGACAGCAACATCAGTGTTAACACACTGCTTCTGTTTCTGTCACTTCTTTGTTACCATGCTAACCAGCTAGCCATGGTATGTCTTGTCACTTTCTGATAGCGAGTCACTGTGGTGTCCAGACTGTCCTGAAGAAGAGGCGCTGCTCAGAGGGCAGATCCAAACCTCTTGTATTGTAGACAATGACTGAAGGTCTTGGTGAAAACTTACATGAAGCCCCTTTGAGTGAGGACATCAGTGAGGACATCATGATGTCTCTTCACCTGACTAGTGGTGGTACGCCAGTTTTTCCAATAGCGTTCATCAAAACCAGTTCTAGGATCTGAAGGATTTGGAGGGTTTTAAAGAGAATATAGCTCCAGGAAATAGACTAGTTTACAAAATTATACAAAACCTGTCCCACAATCTGGAAATGCAGCTGCTTCTAATTTAACCATAATCAACAAATTATGCACAGTTTGTTGCTTAAGTTTGTAGCTGTTAAGAAGCAGAAAAGTGAAAAGTTACATGACAGAAATGACTGAAAATGGAAAATATCTATCAACAGCTCCGTTGGTCTTACTGTTTTATAGTCTCTGTGGCGAGACATTTGTGAGTAGCCCTTGAGAAGCAAATCTAAATGTAGGTCTTGGCCTAAGACTAGACTGTGGTCAGGGTCTGAAAGACTAGACCAAGTTTAATCCTCCAATCTAAACACACAGACTGCTGGCGTTACCGCTGCAGAGGAGACCTGTCCAACACGACACACATTTCCACAGTGTAACCTGACGGGTAGAGCATGGAAAAGAAACAAAACACTGCCAGGATTAGAGGAATACAGGCCCAAAATTCTGTTCAATCAAGCATGGAACTAAAAATATAAAAAAATACAAGGCACAGGGGTTTAGTTCTCACTGGGGCCACCAGTGCTGCATGTATAACAGTACTGATGCTGTATGTTTTGGATAACAGGATCCACCAATTGGCCTGTTAACCTCTACACACTCCAGAATCATTAATAGATTATATTCTTCCAAAAAATAGAATATCAGTCATGTCTTTGCCACAAACAGGCTCTTATTTATTCCAAGTTTCAGTCCAAACTGAATTGAACATGTGAAATATTCAGCAAACATGACACTGGCACAGTGGAGTCCTCACAGATTACTTTTGTGAAAGTGGTTGCAGGACTCTGGGCTTTACTCTTCAAGCTCTGGTCAGTCAGCCCCCCTCCCTTTCTCTCTCCTGGTTTCCACCCTTTTGGTTTGTTTGTGTTTGCTATATTTGGTTTGTCTTTAATTTAGCTTCCCTTTTAGTTGAACAAACTTTCTTATATTACTACTCAGTGTAGTCTCCCCTTTTGTCCCTCCTTGATCTGTGCCGGTCAGCTTAGAGGCAGAAAACGACCAAGGACAGTCACCTCAGACTATTTTGGAGGACAGCCAGTTGGACAGCCAATCCGCTTTTAGAAAATTTTGAGTTTTCCAGTCTTAATTGGATGCTGACTTCAGCTGCTATATGCTAAGTAGAAAAGTGGTGATTACAGTACCTCATAAATGACACTCACACAGTGATGGTACAAGAGGATGGAGGAGAAATGACAAAGTTGCCTACTCTCGACAGGAAAATGTAGCATACTCGTCTTGAATGTAGTGTGGGTGCAGGTAAAAGTAGAGATGCAGGCAAGAGGCAGGCAGACTAAGTCCCAGAGGGCTATTTTTTCTTACAAGGGGCAAAATCCTGCTCAGTTGCTTGATCACCAATACTCACATTATATATTTGCCCAAACTAAATTTTCACCCGATGTTAAACTTCATAAAAAGTGACAATGATCAAATCTTTCCACCTGTCAAACACGTGAAAATGCTGTGGCCAATTCATGCTGTTGTCACATAATCCTCTCACGGTGGAGGAATGTAATCTTCACATTATCCGCATCCACCACACATAATCTGCGTTTCTGAGTCCGTGCTCATTTCACATCATTGTTGAGACTCTGTGGCGGAGGGTTCAGTGCCCGTCATCTGCTCTGTGTATGTTTACAGCGTGACTCGTGTGCATCTGGATCAGCCTGTCCTCCCATGCTTGCCTGTATGATTATCCTCCATACCTGTCTGTGTTTGCATAGCGCGTGCTCCCGCCGCCGTCTCCATCCATCTGATCAGGCATTGACACCTGGGTGACTGTTTCCTGTCAGCGTAGAAAATGAGAGCGCCCGTGTCAGATTTATCATGCCGCCGCCATGTCGCCTATTTCTCCTGTGAACCCCGGGCTCACCGTTGTCGTGACTACCCATGCACAGATGTGTTTGAGGTTGGGGTGGAGGTGTTAGCAAGATGCGGTATATTCTTGTCAACTCACTGACAGCGTGACATGAAAAGCTATTTGTTTTTATGTTGTAAGAGGAGACCATTTGGGGTAAGGATGCGGTGGTGACCCCTGGAGCCTAAACTCCATCCAAACCTCATCTTCCACACTCCTACCCCCAACAAATTGGAAGCCCACCTCCACCTCCTTCTTCTCTTCTCTGCGTGCCCTTGCACCTGGCCCCTCTGCTGGGGCCTGTCATCCATTTTATCTCTCTCTTCTTCAGTGGGCCCAGCATGTGAGGGTGTGGGGTCAAAGGGCTCGGAGCATGTGGCAGCACCTTCACTGTTTACCTCCATTTTCAACAGGACTGGACACTGTTTGCTCCCGCCGTTGCTTCATGCGACTTTACTTTGAGCCCATTTGACTGGGAGGCAGCGTTAAGAAAGACTGGAGGGAGAGAGGGGAGGAGAGGCATAAAAACAGGGGAGATGAAACACAAGATGACAACACTTCCTCCTTCTTGGCTATGGCAAGGGAATCCACTGTGCTGATGAGGAGGAGAGGAGGGGTTAGAAGAACAAGGGAGTCAGAGAGGTGGAGAAGGAGGGACAAGAGGCACTGCTGATTCAGCACTGCAGTATAGATTTTCATTTCCCCCCCCTCCTTACTCTACCTTCACAGGGTTCTCCTCCTCCCCACGCTCTCCCAGTCGGAGCCAGTCCTGCCAAATGAAGTTCCCAGTTCGCAAATCTAATTTCGCCCCTTTTCCTGGGGAAAACCTATTGAGGGGCATTAGATTTTCCCTGCCACATAATATCTAGCAAGCAGTGCCTCTAAAGAAATCACCCTCTTGAAAATAAATGACAAATTGGGTTTGGGTCCTGTGGTGCTTATGCATGTGTGTGCCTGCGTTTTTGTGTGTGCGTGCTATGCGGTGTGCGAACTCTGACCCAGACGAATGAAGGGGGGGCGTCTATTCCCACACATTTCCTCCCCTGGTGTGTCCGCTGAGAGGAGAACTTTTCATTCTCATCTGAGGAGGTTTAGGGGGTTAAGGAGGACTGTGGGGAGAGATTTTCAGAGTTAGAAAGAAGCTGAAGCTTTGGCAGGTCGTCAGATTTACACATGAATTCCCACACACAGAAATTCACACAGAGATACACCTACAGGCTTGTAAACATACATCTGTGGATACATACCTATAAACGACAGAGAGCACATGCAACAAATGCAAACAAACATCCACACACACACATATAAACACTGACACCCCCCTCCCTCCCTGCAGACATGCAGGTTCTAAAGCTCTGATGGATAAGGCCTCTGCACTGATAACTGAGCGTCTGGGTTTGTGTGCAGCCGGAGACTGTGCTGTCTAATTATCCCAAGCGGGCGCAGCAGTGGGTAGGGCTATTCATTTCCACGGTAAAATAGCCCTGATAACGCGCCTTTTTTTTTGTTGTACAGTATCGCAGGGGCCAGTGATTGAATTACAGAGCATCCCCCGGTGACTAAGAGGCGGTAATTACGGCGTAATTTAAGATTACATTATTAACCGGCTGACTTTATTAGAATGTAACTTCACCTCCGCAGTTAGTTACATCCTTATCATAAAAAAGGAGATGATTAAGGGAAAGAGGAAATTGCCGCAATTGTCCTTTTGTAACTGCGAGTGTGTTTGGCTTATTAGCAGCGCAACGCAGGGGCACGAGCCACAGAGGGATTTCACGGTGGTGTTTTGACAGGGTTCTGTGAGGAGGTAAAAGGTGCTCAGGTAATGTGTTGCTGACCTGAAAGAGAAAAGCCACATGCATTGTGTTCGGGTCTATTTTTTGCTGCTGTGGTGAGGTTTAGAAATTGTCTGCTTGGCCCTAGTATCTGACAGATTTTTCTTTGTGCGATTGTTTAATGTCAGGATTAAATGGCAGCTGAGGAAAGAAGCTCCAGACATATAAATAATTCATGGATCAAAATCCATTGTAACTGTAATGGAAATATCTAATCCAGATATTCGGCCAGTTACCTGAAGGAATCATGAAAACATGCTCCCAAACATCAACACGAAACACTCATATACACATATACACATATACACATACGCTCTGACCCTATCTCTTAGAATTTATTTGTTCCACTTGTTCTTGTCTTTGCTTGTTGTGATCTCTCTTATCACCAGTGCTGTCTTTTGTCTTCTGTGACAACACATTTCTTTAAAATGCCTTCATACCTAAAAAACTTGACATGACTACACTTGACCTGCTAATATTATGTATTCACTTGCCGAGTCGTTTTTCCACCCCATCTCCTTTTTTCCCTCTATCCTGCTGTATTGATTTGCTATTGTCAAAAGATTTGTGATTTATTTTGAAAAGCCTGCGTGGATACAGGTGGCTGGAATTTGGCAAGACAGTTAGCTCCTCTCTCCTTTCATTCCTTCATCCAAAAATATTAAATCACCTCAATTCACAGCAGCTGGTAATTTTTGGACACCACCAGTCACTAAGATTATGTCCTAGATTTGAAAAAGCATCTTTTTCTCTCCTGTGGACCTGACATTCACACCTAGCCATTATTTTCTGTGTCAAACAAGTGAGCTTTTTGAAACTCCAAGAATCAAAAAAAAAAAGAAAGAAAGAAAAGAAAAAGTGCTGGCTTTGCATTTTAGTTTGCAGCTTTAGATGACAAAAGTCTGCTCTGATACATTTGAGGACTTTGTGGCATTATAAAATAGAGATTTGAAGATGTTTGAGTGCAGCAGCTGGAGGAGTTACTGTCCATTCAGTTGCCAGACACAATTAAGTGAAAATGTATGTAAATGTGAACAACTTAATCGTGAGTTTAGCTGTATTAAAACACAGTGTATGTGATCACAGAGAGCAGGAGGAGACAGAACGGATTACAGTATAAACCTGCAAAGTAACAGAGTTGTGTCTGTCTCAGTCCTTAAAGGGGCTATATGTACGTTTTTGCTGTCACTACATAGCCAACATTAGCATTAACAGCTGTTTACTTACTAGAGTAGAAGAAATATTGCATCAAACCTATTTACTCACCAAGAGCTGTGTCCAGTGGCGGAAAGCAACACAGTGTTGACTCTTGTTTTGCTTCTGTTTCTATCACTTTCTTTTTTTGCCGCCAAACGGGGTTTTGAGTGAGTGGTGGTGAAAAAATACATACACATAAACCTAATACATATTGCCCTTTTAAACATAGACAGAACCTTTACCTTTAATAAAGTCGCCCCATTTTTTTGCAGTCTAGTGACAGTTAGCCGCATGAAAAATATTTTTCATTTTCATTTGTTGAATATCACAAAAGGTGCTTTCATCATGCTGCCTCACAGCTTTGCCCCAAATAGATAATAGAACACAGAATCACACAACTATAAGTGTCATCATGGTCACCAGTGTATTACAGAAAGATAGTCTGTTATTTTGGGGCTTGGTGACTGAGAGCTACTGTCCCACGAGTGATTGTCTTCAGCCCCTCTTGTGGTAGATGCTTGATAGCAGCTCCTACAATGGCTGCTTTTGTTGAGACTAATCCATAACACTGATATGATGCTAATGAAGGGATGTGTAATCATTATCCATGGCCTGGCTCATGTTTTTGCACTTTGAGAGGATTTGTGTGCGAATCCTGTGATCGGGGTTAATCTTGTTCCAGTTTCAGGTCAACTTAGACACAGTGCTACTGTTTAGCTGGACTGTTTGGTGTGTGCGATTCGAGCTTTGTCTCTGAGTATGTGTGTGAGCCCTTAAGGGCAAATGTGGATGCTATTTGTACGTTTGCGAGTGTTTTAATGTATTTTCAAGTGTGGATTTGTTTCTAGCAGGCGAGTGTGTGAATATTAGAGTGTAAAACTAACTGTCTGACAACAGTCAAGGCTTTGACTTTCATTTGTTTCATGACCTTTGACTTTTTTATCCACACTCAACCAGCTACATTTGAAAATGATGCTAATGGTTAAACCTCTTTCTCTTCATCCTATTTTTGTTGGCAAACAACAAAACTGTCATATATTAAAAAGTGCTACATGTAAGAATTGCAGTTTAGCAGAGTTTTAGCATTGATGGTCCTCCTGCCCACTGATTCAGTGGCCCACCAGGATTTGTCCTGTTTTGCCCAATGGCCAGATGTACTGTGTTCACAGGCATTCATTCATTCACTAACTTCATGTATACTGAGGACAAGGTTCCCCATTAGTAAGAACACACAATGTTAAGCAGATTGATTCACATCTTATTGGTTTTTGTTGTGTGTGTTATCACCTCGACATCGTATAATCATAAATATGCAGAAATTAGGAGCAAAACCTGACGCTGTTTTATTGGTCAGATTCAGATACACAACAGGTGGTGGGCTTCAAACTAACGTTTGTTTCACTTGTTAATTTACCTTTGAAAGCTGTTTGCCTTCAGTAATTACTGTGAGAGACCCAGAGGCTGCAGACATTCACTGTTTCACCATAAATGAGGGAAGATAAGGAGATGAGAAAAAAACAGCAGAGGATCCAGAGTAGAGTGAGGAAAAGAGGATGGACTGAGGAGAAAAGAGAGAGAGCGAGGTGAGCTGCTGGTCAGATTGTATAAATTTTCACATCGTGACAGCCAGAAAAATCAGTACACCTCTATGTCCAAAGGTGATCTCATCAGTTCACCAAACAACTTTTGTCAGATTTGTACTATACTTTTCTCTGATGTTGACGGTCCAGGATGAAATCATCTCTGTCCCATAACGCCAACACAGCAATTATGGACAACACTCTAGTTATTTCTGCAGCACTCATCTAAATTAATCGTATAGTGAACTTTGTGTGTGTGTGTGTTTGTATGTAAAGGTTCCTCCAAAAAAAGAAAAGAAATGGTGTTTCCAGTAGCTGTTAATAGATAGCTAAAGCTACTGATCTGCTGATGTGTGTGGGATTGTGTGTGTACCATCTTTGTGTATGTAGGCAGTGGTATGTTTTGCTCGGGCTCTGTTAGCTGGGTTTGTCGCTGTCGTACGGGTGTGTGTGTGTGTGTGTGTGCGCATCTTCCTCTCTCCTTTTCCCTCCTGTCTTCAGACGCGCACACACACACTCTTGTACAGTAGCTATCTCTGCAACTCTAAGTGAACTCTAGCTTGTCAGAGCTGCGGGCATCAACATCTCAACAGCTTCTAAATATTTGGGGAGGTAGGAGGAGGAGGGTGGCGGAGAGATGAGGAATGTGTGTGTGTGTGTGAGAGAGTGGTGAGGGTGTGTGCATGTGTGGGATGGTAGGACACAGATAATAACAGCAGCTTCTTCCTTTTTTAAGAGCACAAACAGGAGGCGAGGCTTGCTCTTCTGCCTTCAGAGACAGGTGTAGACTAAAAGTCCAAGCAGGGAAGAGTAGTGTACAGTGTCATGGATGGGTTGGGACTTATTTGTGAAAACATTATAAGAAAATTCCACTTTGTTCTTCTTTTATACTTTTTGATATACATTCATTCTGTGACTTATATTTTGTTAATTAACAGGTGTGAACAGGTGTAATTTCGCTGTGCTGTAGTATCCAACAAGTAGTTTTAATCAAACATACTGGCAACTTTGAAGGAATTCCATTTTATTTTAGAGTTGTTGGAGGAAGAACTAATATCTTTGACCCTGTATGACAGATAACTGGGGCTTAGAAAAGTCTTCATGTTTAAGTGAAGTTTAGATACAGGTTCATTTTTAATCTCAGTTTATTCTGAGGATTAGGTTTAGTCGGTGTAAAGGCTTCAAACATGAGAATATGTGTGTTTGATGTGTCAGATGCATACCCACCTTTCACACCTGTGTGTGTCCATGTTTGTCTTGGTGTGAATATAAGTCTTATAAATGAATGATCTCTGCATGTGTGAGGGCCCGCAGCTCTGTAAACATTACCTCATCACCGTCATGCTGCGGGGGCCCAGGCCCCCCGTCGGACCCCAGGTCTATGGGAACTGAAGCCCACTCTGCTGGCTGGAACAAAGGGCAGCCCTCCCCTGCCCCTCGCCCCCTGCCCCAGTCACTGCTGCCCCAGCCCACCTCGCAACAAAAGGGGCCACGGGGCCTTAATTCCCAGGCAACGATATAAATGGTGGCCCCCGACTCCCGAGGACGAGGCAGGAACGAATGGGCCTGAAAACCGAACAGGAGGGGGGAGAGAAAAATGGCAAAGAAGTCATAAAAGAGGTGCCCCCTCCACCTCCTCCTCCTCACCCAAGAGGTCCTTTTGTCAGTGGTGGTAAGGGGACAGGGGGTGAGGGGTGAGGGGACCAGGGTGAGAGGAGACAAAGGACAGGTCGGAGAGAGTGGCAGGGGTCAAAACTGCCAGCCTCCCCCTCCACGCATCCACCCAAACTCCTTATCAAACGCAGACATCCCATCATACATAGGAGAAAGAATAGGAGAAAGAAAGCCTTAAATGAATGCTGGGCAGTCCGTCTTTTTCCTTATATATCCTATTGGACCTTAAAGCCTGGTGCAGACTCAAACCTTTGTCCCATATATACTGATGTGATCTGATACCTTGAGTCTGTATTTGAGCTCATAACTGTTGTTGAAGCTGTTCTGAAATGCATCATGACCTCTGCAGGAGCCGTAATGACAAACATGTTTGATTTTATCATAACCAAAAACAAGATGTGCTTGAAGTTGGAGCACCTTGAAGACAAGTCTGAGATGGGAGATAAGAGAAATGAAAGCACCACAGAAAACCAGGGGCTGGGGAAGGAGGGAGTCAGATGACATGCACACAGTGATCTCTCATATATTTTCTTGGAATACCACAAACATCTACAGCAATTGTTGATCTTTCCAGATTGAATTATTTTGGAATTTCTGCACCTTGTCTGTCATTACTTGCATTTTTAGTCTAACTGAGCATTAAGGCGATTCCTCTGGCTTTATCTTACTCTCTTTTCTTTTTGTCTAATCGGCCATGATGGCCATGCATGGAGTTGTGCATCAGACAAGCTGATTGGTTGAAGCAGAGACAAATGAACGTAGATGTTATACACGTTGTAAACAGCCATGCAGACTCCAACCTGTTCATGTTCGTCTATGCACAGCTCAGAGAAGCACATTTCAGCCTCTAGAGACAGCTGAGTGTTAAGACACCAACAAAAGAGCTGTAAAATGATAATTGTATTATTTGTATACTTTTTTGCAGATTTAAAGAAACACATTTTCCACGTGTTACTTCACTGAAACCAGTTCTATCAGCACACAAACACCATCAACTGTTTTTTTCCTCCAGTGTAGTTGAGGCGGGGTGTCCACTGGGTTGGTGAAGTGGCTGGGGAGAGTACAGGATAATTGGGGCTATGTTGTATCTAGTGTCTGTGGCACTTCAGTGCTGGGGGTCAGGGACCTGAAAACACTGGCTCAACAGTTACCAATCATTTCAAAACCCCGGCCGAAGAAAAGCATCGTGGGCCAGCTTTCTCTCTCCCTGTGGAGGTTCAAAGGGACAGTGAGGTTCACAGGCCTGTGTGTGTGTGTGTGTGTGCACGCACTCTTTTGAAGGGAGAGAAGCACACAGAAGCTAGAAGCTTAAACAATTAGACCAATTTTACTCCACTCTATCTCTATTTATCTCTCTCCCTCTCTCTCTCTCTCTCTCTAACACACACACACACACATACACACACAATCTTTACAAAGAAAGATTCATGCTTTATAGTCTCCCTCCCCTCCTTTCATTCAGAGGACAATATATTTAACTTCTGAGCAGTTGATGACATTCAGTGTTTTCAGTCGTTCAGTCCTAAAATTAAAGACAACGTGATAATGTGCTCTTGAGAATTGTGCAAAATTGAAATTTAATGTTTTGGTTCATCTTCAAGCGAAACATTTATCACCACAAACAGCAATAAAGAGAATTTCAAAGCCATTTGCCCCACGTTCGGTTTGTGAGGCATTTTATTTTCGCTCCCAGGCAGGGGTTTACCGAAGACCTATCCCCCCCACCCCCCTCCACCCCAACTTTTTCTTCCTCTTCCTCTGCATAACATTGTGGCCGCAGATTGTGTGGAATGCAATTAGAGTGCCTAAATTAAGTAGTAATGGAGAACCAGGTCTCCCTACCAGTGTTGCCCTGGCAACGAGCGCTCACAACACCGCCTCTAGTAGTTTTGCTACTTTATCTGCAAAATGCACAATTGAGCTTTAAACCAGCTCTCTGTCTGCAGGAGCCAGGCAGGCAGGGCGGAGGGCTGCAAGGAGGGAGGATAAAGGATGGGAGGGAGGAGCAGGAGAGGTGGGGGGAATGATTGGGGGTTGGGTGGGGGGAGAACAGCTGCGTGCTAGGAGGTTTCTCTGCATCTTCTGATATTGCCGGCCGTCAAATATTTATTCCATAAACTGTCTAATGCGGCGTGATGCGCTCCTGTGTGCGGATGAGGGCCAGATTTCAAAGACCCCCTCAAAGGATGACGTGTGTTCGGTGGGCTTTGATTGCGCGGCTCCCCTCCAGTTGTAGCGCTACGTGACAGAGAGGAGAGAGGCTTCGCTTTGTAAACAGCCTGTAGTCGCAGGGCCTTGTTGACTAATTTGACAAAAGCTCTGTGAATTGGAAACGTGCAGTGGATTTTCATCATGAGCTGCAGATTTTAGGAAATGGGATTAAATTTGAATGAAGTAAAAGGTGCAATCACACCTGCAGACTTTGGTCTGAACGGCAGAGGAGAAGATTACTTTGTTTCATTCTGATAGTTGGCTGATTCAGGTTCACACTCCTCAATTTACAAGTGAACCAGGACTTGTAAAAAGTCACATGAAGACGGGTGCCTTTTTCATCTAATAAAGTGAGATTTTGGCAGCAGGAAAAGTTAAACTTCCTCTATACTACTTTGTTGTTAACTGGAACTGGAAGTTAACAGCAAATGAACGACTGGTATCTGATGTCACCTCCATCTCTCCCATAAAACAGCTGCATTTTTGCATTATTTCCTGTGGCTTGATTTGTTCTGACCTTGTTGTGGTTACAGCATTTGGTGCCACTTGAGATCTGCTTGTTTGAACCTGCGCAATTTAGCTTGAAGGTATAGACTAGAGAACCACTGAATGCTGAGTAACAGGAGGCTGACTCATCCTTTTATTGGAGGAGAAATTCTGATTTATCTTCCAGAAGATCTGAGCTGTTGCATTGCCTCTACTGGCACACACTACTCTCTTCAGTTAGATACTTTTATCAGTGGAGGAGGTTAAGAGATTGTGGAGTAACCTCTGTGATACAAATGTCAGTTCACTGCACAGAAAGTATTTAGGTACAGTAAAGAAGATTTTATGATATAAGGTTGAGCTGTTTACTCATCTCTAAACAGGCACTTTCCTCTTCTTTTCTGCTGCAAATCTTTTCTTAAATATCTCTGCATAATACTGCATGTATAAATGGAACATCCTATAGTATGTATGCAAGTTTTTGCTATTGCTACATAGCCAACGTTAGCATTAACAGCTGTTTACTTACCACTCCAGAAGAAAGAGTTCACACTTCATTCCTGCACTCCAGTGGTGGAAATCAACACCAGTGTTAACTCTTGTTACTCTTGCGAGCCGCAGCCTGCACCAGAACACTTCTTCCCATAGTCCCCAAGAGCTCTGTAAATAAAATATATTATTTTTTAGTATAAACTTGATAAAATGTAGTATGTAAAGTAATAAGATAGCTCCATCTGAAAACACAGTTTCCTTGTGGGCCGCCTCGTTGTCCTGTCCCGTCGCCCCCCCCCCCTCGGCCCTGCAGATGTCAGCGTGATGTCATTTCATATATGCACACACATGCACAAACCCATGCAGCTCGAACGTATGCACACAAACTGTTTGTTTTTCTTTTGTACATTTTCACACAACAGCTGTGTGCATTTAAAGATGACCAAGCACCACAGGTTTTTTAATTTTGGATCACACACACACACACACACAACAGGAGCGGAGTGAGCAGGACACACAGGTGCTATGCAAACCTCTGACTGTAGCTGTGCCAAGAGGATGTCCCAAACAGAGGCAGAACGAGCGTATGGCCCACACATGTTGCAAGAGATTAGGACTCGTTCTACAAAACGCTCTCTCCACAGAAGACAAAATATATCTGAATCGGCTCCATGTGTTTTCACTTGCCTGGAAACTATTTTTCTTTGGTGGTAATTTGTACTATAAAAAGGGGGTTCAGCTAAACTACTGTCTCTGTTGAAAAATGACTGACCTCGCTTAGTTAGAGCAGCCAGGTGTGTTTTAGTGGAGCATGAATGTTGTAAGGGAGTGTTTTTAGGTTTTGAATGATCGGCTTTATCTGCAGTGAAATGATCTCTTTGTTCTCCGTGCTTCAAACTTGAACATCAGTACAACTTTTCTTGAATCATGTAACTGTTTAACCGCACTAATATGGGTGAATTTATGCTCAACACTTAACAGGTAACTTGACCAGTGGGAAAAACTCATTGGTGTTCTGCACTAAGAAATTCTAACACCATATACGAGCGCTGCAGAGGTGTGAATGAACAGACTGCTATGGGTGGTAAGGCTTGCAGTGGTCTTAAAAGCAATGTGAGATGTCTAACAGTTAGCATCACCAATGTTGTGACATCTCTGTGATGTTTTAGACATAAATATACACCGCTCGCTATTTTGGTGTCTGCTCATCTGGCTGGGTGAGAAAGTAAGGTAGACAACAAGTAAGGAGGAGGGAAGGGGGATGAAGTGGTGAGGAAAGTGAAGGAGAGAAGTGGCGGTGAAGAATGAGAAGAGAAGAGAAGCATGCTGTTTTGGTGTTCGAAAGCTCAGGATGGCAGCCAGGAACGCTGGCCAAGGTGTGTTGTTGTGGTCTACCAGCGCAGCGATCGCGGGGGTCTGCTGGAGCAAACATCACACCGCTCCATCGCCGTGGCAGCAGCCAACCACAGAGGCCCATGCCAAGACGCTTGGCCAGCAATCCCACAATCCTTTGGTGCGTGTCACTGATGAAGGAAGAGGCCTCTGGTCCACAGTGAGAGCTTTTGGAGTTGTATCAATTCAGGGCGGAGTGCTCCACCTTTAGACTTTGAAATAGCCATTGCTACATGATTTGATTTGATAAAACACAACATAAATCATCACAGCTTCACACTGAACTCTGCTCTAATTGTCATCAAATCCCACAAAGAGACCGAAACCAACAATTCTCTTGTTTATCTCTCAGTACTTTTTGTGGCATATTACTTCATCCCTATTTACTGCTTCATAAGAATTAAATCACAAACATGTATATGTAACAATTCCTGAGAAGGTTAAATAATCTGTTCAAACAGCAGGGTACAGTCGTTTATAGCTAACATCACTCAAATAGACATAAATAGTGCTTCTGTTAACGGACTATATTCAGCGGTGGATTAATACAAAATTGGTGCTCTAGGGCTGTAGTCTCCTCTGTTTATCGATATAAAGTCAAATGATATATGCCTATTCTCAGTCAAGGTGGTTTTAGTCCTCTGAAGTTTTTTTGCTAAGACAAAATAACTTCTTCTATCTCTTGAGCTGTACTTTTGCCACATTTGATAGCTTTTCCCTGCAGAGGCTTCCACCATCCACAAAAAGTCATAAACCTAAACCATTTGCTGCAGTCTGATTTTACTTCCTTTGCTTGGTTGTCTTACAATCCTCTGAGGGCTGAGGTGTATCATAATTTCTTTGAGCTCTTATTTACAGACACATCTTTTAATTGCTCAGGTTTTTTTTTTAATCTGATGATGTTGATATTGTGTATTTCTTCCAATTTGATCAGTATATGTCTTATCATATTTTTGGGTGGTGAAATTTGATCAAAGATATACAGTAAGAGGAGTGGTTAAATAAACAAACCTTGTGCCAATCTTGGCACATTCTTGAATGGGAACCCCACTAATTTTGCACATCTGAGTCTGTTTACAGGTCATAGGGAGCATGAAATCTGGAGAGTGTCATTAGAAAGAAGTGAGCTTAGCAGACCATTGTGGGTAATGTTGGTAATTTGTATGTGATTAAGCACCAAGCTGGATATGTCAGACTCGTTAGAACAACTTTGTTGGTTTTGGTCTTTTTATAGGATTTCTGACAGCAAGAACAATATACAATATCACCAGCCTTATCCTTTGAAGAAAAATGTGATAAGTCAGGCAGAAGAATATAAGCCTGTCTTACCACTTTCTTTAAAAAAAGAGAAATACGTACTCGTTTGCAGAAGAAGCCAAATGGCTGCAAGTCCAGAAGGCTTTGTGGTATCCACAGGTCAGGACCTCGCTGGTTGAGCAAAGAAAAAGAACCATCCTAACCATCCATTTACTGGCTCGTTGAGGTGACTCAGGCAGAGAAGTCAGACGACTGGCAGGAGGAGAGTGTGTTTATAGCATAATGTAATCCATTATGAGTGCTTTAACTAGGCCACCCTTACACCCTTTTACATAGCCGCTAGCCCACAATAGCTTTCCTACTGCTGGCTTCTTCTGTTAAAATAACAGATCAAAGCAATAGGGATTTCTGGCCTTTTTCTGCTCTGAAGTTGACAGAATCATTCATTCAGTTATTCTCTAGGTTAGTTAACATAAGAAAATAAGTATAATAATTTGTGTAAAAAACTGAATCCTCTGTAAAGACAAAAGAGGGCTAAAATCACAGCATGAAGATAAATCAGTAGTATCTTACAATTAATTTACAAATGAGAGTCAACATGTCGTTCTGAGCTCTCACCTCATGTGGAGGAGGTGTGAGGCGGCATCAGGAGGTGCAGAGAGGCTAGAAAAACAGCAAGAAGGAGGTGTGTGCAAGATGGACAGAATGTGCCGGCTCTTCTGTCTTCCTGCCTTGTCGATGTCGACATTGCGAGGAGTGTGAATCGCGCACATTAAGGAACAAATGCAGCTACACACTTTTAAAGACAGTGGTCAGGGTGTGAAGCATGAATCACACGTGGATGCGTGAGGACATACGTGCAGACCCACACATCAAAAATTCACACATGTAAACACAGTATACGTGTGCATGCAGCTGAAAATCAAAGGAAACAGTTCATTTTTCCATTTTTAAAGAAAAAGTAACAAAGACACGCACTCACTCACAGACAAACAGACACACACACCAGCTGCAAAAACCTCAAAAATCAGAAGTGGAAGTGTCTCGCAAAGTTGAAATTGACATTTGAGAAGATTAATTTTCATCAATTTATTTTTATCCACAAACCCACCCGGAGCTTTGCGTTTTCGATTTTTTGCGCACAAGAAGTCAAACCACTAACTTCCTACTTGCACTCTTCAAAAACAAAATCCACTGAGAGTTTTCATATTTGTTGAGTTCCGGTGACGAACAGCATTTTTGACATCGCTGTTGGTACCAAACGGCCTGTAATCGACTTTTAAAAGATCGAGGGGGGCGAGAAGCGAGAAGGCGGAAACGAGAGCGAAATGAGAAAAGGAAGGGAAATTTAGTTTATGAAGTTTGGAAATATAATTGCAGGCTGCTGAGGGAAGCAGCAAGAGAGGAAGTGCAGCAGACTGGAGTACATGTCCCTCACACACACACACACACACACACTCAGACACACACATACTACCTGGGGAGTGTGGATACGGTGCTCTCCTCTTTGGCCAGAGGCTGGTAAATAATGGATGTGTTGGTGGAAGCGCAGGCAGTTTGAAATGTAAATGTGACGGATGGAGAGAAGTGTGTGTATGTGCACGGGTGGATCATGGGTTTGTGTGTGTGTGAGTGTATGTGTGTGTGATGCTGTCACTTGTGGCTGGGACTGGTTGTGTCTAGAATGGTGATGGGCCGTCCTCCCTGAAGGGAAGAAGGAGAGGAAGTGCAGGAGAGAGGTGTGCGAGTGCTCAGAACAGCAAAGAGGAGTGGACGCAGGGGAGATGTACGGGGGTAAGACAGAAGAGGGGGGAGAAAAGAGGGTAAAGATGAAGAGGAGAAGGAGGAGGAAGAGCCTCATTAGTTCTGCTTTGACCCAAGAAACCCTCAAGTACAGTCATGAGGTAGAACAAGAGATAAAGTATTGCTATTGAGTGTTGAATCATATCAAATGCAGAGGAACATTTGCACCATGCAGTGTAATCTTGAGATAAATTTGCACTGATCATGATAAAGTATGGTGTTTGTTTTGATGTGTGAAACATGAGTGAGAGGAAATGAATTCATGTTGCAGATGTGGGGAAACAAGGCCCTGGATTATATGTCAGTATTTTACCTGTACCTGTAACAACACACCTTGAAAATAGAGCTCTGCTTTAGGTCTGAACTTCTGTCAGTCTACTTAAAAAACAGAGAACCCTACAAACATGTTTTCACTGTGCAAAGATATGTTGCCTCCAGTTAATCAGTCATGTCGCCCTCATTCCTCATTGCACTTCGAGATGAAGCACAGAAACCAGTCTGACCAGATCAGTGTCACATGCAGCTGTGTCACTCTGTGCATTTCATTGAACTACAGCTATGCCACATATTGCATCAAGAGAGTTATTAGTCCCTGATGAGTCGTTTAGCTCCTTCCTGTGAGAGTGGCTGGTGTAAAAACTACATCCCTGGTCTAATGCAGCGGTGGAGGTCAGTTCTACCATATGGCTCAGAGTGTGTGTGTGTCTGTCTGTGTGTGTGTTAGGGTAAAAGTGTGGTCTGGAGTGTGAGATGCCAGCTGGCCCAAACATGACAGAGAGTGAGGATGGAGTGAATGAGGAAGAGATGAGGGAGGGAGGGATGGAGGAAGAGAGCTATGGAGATGGAGAAAAGGAAGAAGAAGGGAGGGAGGAAGTGGGGCAGGAAGAAGGGAAGAAAAAAAGGAGGGAGAGAAGGATGCATGCATGGATGAAGGGAGGGACAGAAGGAGACAGAGATAGATGGAGAGAGGTGGGAAGGTGAAAAGCATGGAGGGAAACAAACGTGGAGAAACTGGCATCTGTTGCCCTCCCAACCCCCGCCGTCACCACTGTCACCACCAGCTCCCATTGGTGCAGTGTGTGTGTGTGTGTGTGAGTGTGTGTGTGCGTATAGAGATAAGACAGAGGAAAGGGCCCAGATGGTCTGAGGGGAGAGTGACAAGTGGCTGTCAGGGGATTCAGACAGCCTGGCCCTCTGCTGCCCTGCTGGCACACACACGCACACACACACACACACACACACATACACATACACACACACACATCCATTTCTTTGTAGGACCTTTACCTCCTTTGAGGCACCTGTTCACCCTGTGCTGCATCTGTTTTTGGAACCGTTAGCCGTACCTTTGGTGTCCTGCAGAAATCAGGTGTTTTTTTCCAAATCAAAATGGAGAAGCTGCTTTTATTGCATTTTTTCATATTTGGGCCTTTATCAAATCAAACTGGAAAGTCACAAGGATATGCAAGTATTTAGATTTTTGATCAGTTTGGTGGCAGGATATCAAGCACTACTCCTTCAGGGAAGTCTGGACGCTACAGTGATGGTTAGCTGGTTAGCATGCTAATTTCAGTGGAAGGAAAGAAATGCTAGAAATAGAGGCAAAAAAGAGTTTCTTTCAACTGCTGGAGACAGCTACTGACAAGTAAAGGATTGAAGTTTGATGCAAAATTTGCTGTTTTTCTTTTAGACTGTTAAGTAAGACATTAATGTTAACATACATCATGTAGCAACAACAAAACTTACAATGAAATGAACTGCAGTTCAATATTAACTCAATTAGTAATCTGGTTGAAAGATTTTTGCCACCTTTCAAAGCATTTTCTATCACACATGGCAACCCAACTGTTTAATGACACATGCCAAAGATGCACTGTGTAGCCTTAGATAGCCACAAAAGCAACAACTGGGTTTAAGTTTGAACACTTGAGACACTTTAGTCCAAGTACACAAATTATGAATTGAAAAATCCTATAATCTAAACAGTTTAATGTGAATACTGACTCACTTTTCAATATTTGTGTCAGATTCTTTGTCCCCCTCTGTCCCACTTTTCTAAATTTCTCTCTCCAGTGTTTTAACACTACATGTGTGCTGACCGACTGGCCGTCGAGGCCGACGGAGGAATTGTCACAACCAGTCAGAGTGAGTATTATCTGTCATTTCAGAGCCATGGGACTCAGTTTAATGGATAAAGCCTGCGGAAAGCCCAGACTGCCAGCCTCTTTATATCTTTATGGGTCATACACTCATCTTCCCAAACACCCTTAATACGCTTTATCTCTCGCACTCCCTCCTTCTCCTCTTTCTCTCGCTGCAAAGTGGACACATGCGCGCACACACACACACCTTATCTTAACTCAGTTGCCCTTGATTTGTGTGATCCTGTGATTTTTTTTCTTCTTTCTTTCCCAGGGAATTTCCTGCCCGTCCTTTCTGAAATGAGAGGAAATGAAGGATGGGACTTTGGGCTCCAAGGCCATGACCCTTGTAGTCCCAAAGCAAGGCTCCTTGGGATATGTAGGCGCCTCCGGACTCAGGGACACCGGGGGGTCTCCCTCATCGGGAAGGATGGCATGTGTGTGTGTGAAAGGAAAAAGAGCAAAAAGAGGAAAAATTGACAAGAGGAATTGGGTGTGAGGAGAGAAGAGGAAGGAAATGTGAGTGTGAGAGAGAGAGAGAGAGAGAGAGGGGAGAGAAAGAGTGTGTAGAAGTGTGTGTGAGAATGACAAAAAGAGAGAGCGGAAGGAGAGAAATTGTGTGTTAGCGAGAAAAAGAGCAAGTGTGTGTGCAAGAGTGTGTGTGAGGGACAGCTCGTCCTTCAGGCTCACCTCGGCCCCCCGGGGTCTTTCTTCTCGGCGGCAGCGTTTTACTGGCCCCGGCTGACGGCCATGAAATGGCAAGAAATTTACTGCTGTGGAGCTTATGGATCTGAAGGCAGAGTGAGGACATCTTCTCTCTTTCACTCTCTCCCTTCTTCCTCTCGTCTCTTCATGTATCTCTCTCTCAGTTCCATCATCTCTCCGTCCCTCCCAGCTGCCCTTGGTTTCCATCCATCCTCCCTTCCTGTACATTTTCCTGGCATCCCACCATCCTCTTTTTCCTTTTTCTATAATTTCCTTACATTTCTCCTTCTCTCTCATTTCTTATCTCACCACCCTTCCATTTCTTAAGTGTTTTTCTAATCAGCTCTTCCCATTTCTAATTTTCCCCCTATAACATGTAACTGAGAAACGCTCCCACATAATATAACCATCAACTTTTGTTTCTGAGCAATCACGGTGGATGGCTCTAAACACTACAATACCCATGATCCTCAGGGACAGCAAATTCACCTAAACTTGTCTTTGGGAAAAATGAATGGGACTTTTATTGGGTGCCCATAATAGCTCTTCCATTTTCACAAATCTATTACAGTGCCTGCAGATCCCCTCTGTATCCTTCTATCTTCTCTTCTTTTACTCATCTCACCTGATTTTCTCTCTCTACGCTCATCCCTCCTTTCTTTCTGTTTTCGCACATTTTTACCTCCTTGCATCTAACAGTATAGCTCCATTCCTTCTTAACTAATGTCCCCTACATTGTCATGTTTTAATATTTAGAGTAGACAGTCCTGCTAAGACAAAAACATGATAGTCAGTCAAAACAATAACAAAATCATTTTCATTATTTTGAATATATATTAGATTCAAGAACTTTAGTTGAAATAAGAGCAAATTCTACTTTTAATGTGTAACTGTAAATTATTCAAATGAGCCTCAAAACAGGAAAACAACATAAAACTTCAATACCCAGAAATCCTGTTAACCTGACATCAAAAGCTCATACTACAGCTTTTTCGGGGGTAAGAAAGGGCCACTCAAACCATGACAGTTTGGGTCTGTCATACAGTAAAAACTGTAAGTAAAGCTGGAGGTGATGAGTGTGTGTGTGTGTGTGTGTATGTGTGTGTGCGCGTGCGCTGTAGCACAGCCAGAGAGCCTTACAGCATGAGGGAGTAGGAGGGGAATAGAAAAGGATTAGCAGTTCCAAATTAATACTTGGAGAATTGTTCATGTAGTAATATATTCATATTGCATATACTAACACACAGACAGGTCTTTACAGTCAGTTAATCATATTCATGTACTGTATGTATATACAAATATACTGTATATACTATTTATTTGCATCCACTCATTTCCAGTCTAAACATGAGGGAGCTGTATTCCCTCATATTGAGTTTTGGTGTATTCTCCATTACAGTACAACATAGCAGCAGAGCAGACAAACTAAACTTCTGTTTACCAGGCTGATTCTCATATTTTTTGACATCTGGAAAGAGAGCAGTGTGTCACTGAAAACTGCTGCACGATTTCAGTAAAATGTCAGACTTTTGCAGGTATGTCACATTTTAGGGATGTAGCTCACACTCTTATCCAGCAGCAGCAGCTTTGTGAACAGCAAACAGTAGCAAAAGCAGTTTATGTAGAAAACCCAGCACTGACACTGACTAGCTGACTAAGAAAAAATGACTCGAGTTTAAAGAAGTTGTTTATTCTTTTTAACAGCTTGGGTCTTATTCTTGTATTTTTGGCCATTTTGTTTTGACTTAGTGATTTAAGTAGAAGACAGTGTAGCAACAACAAGCAAGTCAGATGATCAGACAGGTTTTACCATCTTTGTTTCAAGATACAAAATACATTAAAACTATTATCCAATATGTGAGGACAATCCATACCTATCAGTGCTCTGAGCTTCCTTATGCAGTAAGGCATAATTAACAGCCTTAACCCTAACCCTCACTGTAGCGCTGCTCAGAGGCCATATTATAACCTCTAATGCAATGATGGCTAAAGCTTGTGGCAAGCGACCATCAGCACCACCTGGTCCTGGCAAGAAACCACATCCAGCGGCAAAAATAAACATACCAATAGCCCCTTTAATGATATATCAGTAGACTATAGACTCGAGTAAGACGACTCGAGTCTTGACCTGCGTGAGATTTGATTCCATAAAAACATGACTCGGTTTGAGACATTGAAGAAAAAAAAAACAGCATTAGATAGACCTTCCTTGATTGTTGACTCTTTACACAACATTGAAAAGAAAATGTTCAAATGCTGAGTTGCAGATTCAGTACCATTTTACCTAATACAACTCATAACTTGATTTGAAGCCGTCCTCAAAGACTTGAGACTTATGTCAAATAACTTAACAGACTGCAGCTTTTGGTTTGTTCTCTTCTGGATTTGCCTCTGATTAAGTGGTGTAGAAAATCTAGAGGTTTGTTTACAACCTGTCTGCCTCAGAATAAACTTTGATTTCTGGTTCAGAATTACAAGAACGAGTCAAATGAAAGAGTCAAATGCAAAATACCCTGCAGATTTTCTCCGGTGTGAGAATTGCTGCTTAAAATAAAAAGGTAAGAAAGTGTATCTGTCTGTGTGTATGTCAGTACAGTCTCCAGCATGTCAGCCGTGAAAGGCCGCTACACGCTGTTTGAGCTCTCCTGAGTGAGAGAAGTGTGACAAACAGCTCAACAGGCTTTGGCACGCCAGCTGTCCAGAGGGGACACACACACAAACACACAGGCCGTAAAATTCACACACACACACACACACACACACACACACACACAGGTCCATTCACATGCACGTGCAGGCATAGGAATAGTCGTGCATGCACGAACACACAATAAAACACACACACACACTGCCGCCAAGCGTGGCGCGGTAATCTTTAGTAATGCCAAGGGTCCTGGGGACAGAGCATCTGAACGGTGCCAACGGCCACACAACATCAGAGCCTCGGCGCCCTGCCTTCCCACAATCCCCCTCTCCACGAGCAGCCAATCCACTGTCGGACAGGAAAAATTGACTTTTCTGGTGGCGCTTCGCCATTTGAGTTCTTAGAAGGGATGCTGATGCTGGGTGGGGGGGGTGAGACAGAGAAACCAGTTGGCTGAATGTTGCAATGTCCCACTGCTTTCTGATCGCCATGGCGATTTTGATCAACAACCATTAATAATGTGTAGAACTGTCTGTGACTGCTCATTTTCAGCATTTCTTTTGAAAATACCGACAGTAATAGGCTACATTTAGACTGAAATCTCTGACTTCTTATGATTTTAATCTCACAGTTGGGTGAGGACAAACATGTACGTATGTGCACCTTCTTCTATAGACTTTTAAACATTTGGTTTGTTTCCACTCCTGTGCTCTAAAGGGCAAGAGACATCATCAGTAATCTCATTCTCCTGCATGGTGAGAGGTATTTTTCACCAGTCCGGGCAGAGTTCAAAGTTAACATGAAACATTACTAAGCAATGTCAGCTTTTAAAGTCTCTGCAGGAGTCGTGACTCAATTGCAAATCTACCATTTAACCTGATTATAATGACTCCTCTACAGTATCTGTAGTCATGTCCTGTTCCCAAAAGCCAGGCCAGATGGAGGTTATATACAGGTGGTTTGTTGGACACAGAGGGTTGTTTTTAAACTGCACTTGGTCAGTTCTTCTTACACTGTATCAGATTAAAGCTATTCTCTCTAACTGTCCATATGTTGTCTCCCTCAGACTACAGCAAAGATGGTGGGTGCATCTGGTGTCACTTCAGTCTTTGTATGCTGCTATCAAGCAATGAAAAACATCATGGACCAAACAGGTACCTTGAATTATTCTCATTATCCTTAAAATACTGTATGATACCTACTGTATTTACACTGTCAACCAATTACAAGTAACCATTGATGATTCACAGGTACTCCCATGTGTTCTGGACTTTGCCATATTGGTCATCCAAGTCACACAGATTTTACTTTATCAGATAAATCACCATATCAGTTTTAATTATGTTGTGATGTGTTATCTCTGTGACATGTCAGTTCAAAATACTTGCTACTGCTTTAATGTGAGTCTATGTAAATTCTGTGGCAAGAAGAGTGGTTTTACTGCTTATGCTATGATGATCAATAGCTGCATTGTCTCACTTTAAAGCTACTATGAGCAGTGTTATCGCATCAGTGATCTTTTATTTTGGTGTCTTTTTTGAGTTTTGAGTCTTTGCAAGAATATGGAAAGTAAATGAAAACCAACAGCTGCCTGGAAGATATAAAAAGAAATCCCCAAAAGCTGTGATATTCCACAGAAAATCATTAATGATGTAAAGTAAATGAGGTAAAATATGCAAAACCACCAGTATGATGATTTAAAATGCAGCACAGAAAACCCATTCGAAGGAAAGGTGAACCCAGTCATATTTTTGTTTACATTTTCTTTAATTGCAGATTGGCTGCAGTCACCCATTGCCACGGCCTCAGGCTGGACACTGATTCAAGGTTGACAGCTCATCAAGTTGAGTGACAAGCGTTGGGGCGGGAACTCGACCAAATGAGGGAGAGGAAGGAAGGTAGGCCCAGTAAAAACACCTCACTGGCTCCAGGCAAATAGCAGCATATTGTAGCTTGAAATCGCCTTCGCCTCCTTCTATTAGGTCATGAATCTTGCTGAGCACCTGAAGAACTGTCATCTTTTAATTCACGTAAAAAAAATTGCAGTGAAGGTTGGTTAGGTTTTTATTTTTCAGAGAGAGAAGATTCCCCATCTTTTTTCACTCAGGTGCAGGAAAATGTGAGACGTGGGTGGTCAGTTAGTGAAGCCATCAGTCGTAGGAGGTTACTAGTTATTGTGGATGTCAGGTGGTGGGGGTGGGTGGGGGGCGGTGAGGCATTCAGGCACCAACCGTCCATGCCGCCACATCGCCCGTGGGGTGAACCTCAGCTGTTCTTCCCTTCCCTTCCTCTCTCCTTTAGCCCCCCTGACCTTCCTCCTCCCTCCTCCACCACCTCGTTTCATCCCTCTCTCCTTTGAGCAGTCGGAGAGGAGCTGCTGCTGCTGCTGCTGCTGGTGGAGGGGTGGTGATTGTGGTGGGGAGAGGGCCTGTCAGGAAAGGAGTGAAATGTGTGTATGTGTGTGTGTTTGTGTGTACAGCTGAGGGAGGGGTCGATATGATGAGGCTTCAGTGTTGTCGAGATGGATTAGCTGAATGACTTTGAGGGGTTTGTTCTCTTGTCTTTGAGCACACAGCCAACTCACTGTACTCTCTTCCTCTCCCTCCCCGTCTCTCCCTCCAAATCTTCATGTCTCCCTCTCAATATCTGTCTCTGTCCTTTTCTGTTTTTTCATAGGATACCTCATTAATGCTCACACACCTGCCCCAAAACATCTATTCAGCTACTTTGGAATAACAAAAATTGACTGATTTATTTATGGAAAAAGAGGGTTACATTTTCATAAATTTATTTTTTGATTTGTTTTTCTCACTTTCTACACTTTATGTCCCCATCCTTCCATTTCTCATCCAAAATTGTGATATTGTTGTATTTTTATTTAGTTTGTGACCTTTTTAGAATACAATATGAGAGCATCTTTGTCTTCTTCCTTATGATGTTTAGTTTTTTTAATAAAAGGAACTACTGTATGTGTAGCATTTTCAAACATCTATTGTCTAATTAACTGTTATACATAGGGATAATTATCTTAAACAGACACCCCGTCTAGTAATACCACTTTGCAATAGTGAGTCAACAGTGACATGACATTGTCCTGCCAATAGAGGCATGAGATCAGAAAACACTTGTTCTAGATTGGGGTCATTTGTGTAATTTCAACTGCAGTGTGTTCCAGATGCATTTTCACCTTAATTCCTTATCCATCACATGGATCCTGTGAAAAGCATTTAACCTCTGCAGAAAATGCAGTCTTTATCAAACTATTGCTTCAGTGTTTATGTCAAAAGTCAATTTTAGTGCCAAAATTCTTATAAATCTCAACACTTTCCACTTCTTACCCTTTAGGAACAAGGAGGTGGAAATGATGTTTTTCTGAAGTCAATAGCCATGTCTTTAGTTATCAGTGTCAGAAAGTAAACACCAGTGTCTCTATCTTTTCTTTCAACCTGCCACTTCCCTTCTATTTTGCACTCCTTTGACATATTTCTCTCTTCCTCTCTCCTTGTTTTGCCCATGCTTCCCTTCCTCTGCCTCCCCTTCCCTCCTTCCTCTCGCACTCGTCTCTGCTTCCTACCACCACCTCCTACCACCTCCCCGCCCGCCTCACAGTGTGTGATTGATGTCGCGAGGTAGCATTAACACTTCTCACGCTGCTAGTACATGGAGGGGAGGGGAGGGGGGGTGGCATAATGTACATGAACGATTGATTACCCTACTGCTACTAGCTGATGACTTCTCCAAAGATGGCTCCTCTAGAATCTATAAACAAAGCTCTTTCTGTCTTGTCCCCCTCTCTCCCCAAACTTTCTACCCATCTCGAACCCCCCCCTCAATTCTCCAAATCAGAGACTGGGAGCTCATGCGGCAATTATGAAGCAAAGGCACATTTGCATACGGAAAAATAATTAAAACAAACAAAGTGAGGCTGGGACCCCCTGGAGAGAGGAGCAGGGAGGAGCGGGGAGGAGGAGGAAGTGAATAATGTGGGCATAGAGAGAGGTTTAATTGCTCCACACCAGGGTTGTGCCATTTATCTTCAACTCTCTTGCTCCACTGCTATTTCATTTGTCACCTTAGTACAGATGAGAGTTTACGTAGGTGTTCTCGGGATATCTGTTTCAAGGTAAGCACCCAGACACACACACACATACACATACACATACATACACGCCCATGCATAAATGCATTATACTATCATCCTTTTAAGAGAGACAGGTACGAATGTCGTGCCGTCAATGTGGAAAGATGACTCAGAGCTCTCGAAAGTTAACTGCATCCTCTCTCACTTTGCATGCACACACATTTTGTTGCTTTGGTTTATAGGTCTAAAAAAGAGCTGTTACATAAAAGAGTCCAGTTTTCAGAGAGAAATGTTCTGCTCTTTTGCTGTCTGACTCTCTCAGAAGCTGTCATTATGCTCCTGGAGCTTCCATACTTAGTTCCTCCTCCCGAGTGTGTGTGCGTGTGTGCATGTGTGCAATATGTGTTTCTGTACACACCGAATTTCGTGCATCCTCAGTGTATGTGAGTTCCCATCTTTGTCTCATTGTGTGTGTGTGTGTGTGTGGTGCTTTAGAGCAGGCTCCCCGCTGACGCCGCAGGGTGAGAGTCGTCATGCGCTGAGGGCCGTCCGCTACGTTAGCGCCGCAGTGGCTAAAACTCCATTTTCAGCAGAGTGTTTGAAGCCAGAGGATGAAAGTCCCTGCTCACTCTCCCTTCTCTCCTACCCCCTCTCCCTCTCTCTCTCACTCTCTCTTCTGACGCCTCTGATGGACAACTGAGTGGCCAGCCACTTCTTTAATTAAAGGCACAGTCTGCCGGTTTTTCCCTCAGATGAAAGAGTATTGACCTGATGGGGCTCTGGGCAGATAGAGATGATGTGAGTGTCACTGAACTCAGTTTGGTCTCCCAAGACAGAGTATATGTGTGTGTTCTTTAGGTACATGTGTGTGTTTTAGCTGAGGGGGCCAGTAAGAGGGAGAATCTTTGAAGTCAAGTCTTGACCGAGTGGGAGCATGTGGCTAGAATCAACACTGATGTGATCCAGTGTGTGTGAGTTAATCACTGCAGTTGTAGTTTAACTGGTGTTTCATTCATAAATGTCTCATAGATTACAGTTCACTGCTGTGTCTCCATCATGGCTGAGGAAGATCAGTCCTCACAAGACAAATGACAGCACTCTCAGTCCTCAACACAACCATAATGACCCTGAAAATAGTGACCAGATCAGGTTGAACTGTCCAACTTTGACACCAGAAACCACTGTATGCATTCTGTCTCCTATAATGTTATTTTCTTTAAACCACAATCGTGATCCTCTCCTATCCTTAACCAAGTAGTTGTAGCCGCCTACAGTAAAAGTGATCGGATCTTAACTGCAGATGTGGCAGTTGAGAAAGCAGTCAAAGCATTTTTGGAAGGCACTGATAATGTTTTATCAGATCTGGAGCTGCCAGATCAGAAAATGCTGATGTTGGTTATTTTGAAAGGCAGTGACATAAACACCATTTTGTTGTTGATGTTGGCTAATGTTAGCTGAATGTTAGGGGTGTTAGGTGCAAAAATCACAGACTCGTCCAGAAAAAAAGTGAAACCAAGCTCAACTTTTGCTGCAACGCATATTTAATGTTTCATTGTCTCACCAGTAGCTTAAACAATACGCCCCCACCAACACAGCCCCCCTGCATTGTTTTAACGCAGGGCTGTTTTCAGTCTGAATCGCAGCTTAATACATACATTTTATTGTATTTCTGTAAGACAAGGAGATTCTCTCTCTGTATTCGGGTCTGTTCAGGTGAGCCACATGTCTGGTTATCCTCAGATTCTGACGGGTCCCTTTCCAACAGGTCTGTCATATCGGGTTCAGAATTTTTTGACCTGTTGAGACCTGAATGCCATTGTTTTCTCCTGTTGGGATTTTTTTCTGCCCAGTAACAGGTTTTTTTGTTATGCTTTCAAACCTTAGTTGAAGTGTAATTGGGCATTGTGTAGCTAAAAATGGGTAGGGATAGAATAACAACAAGCTTCAGGTGTTATCAAAGCCTTGAAGAAACTCTCAGAAACAACAGTGGAAAAAGCATGCTGCTTTGGTAACTCACAAGTATAAATATATATCATTAAATTAAAATTATGCTTCTTTTATACATGTATAGTAAAGTGACGCTTAGTTTCTGAGCAGAACAAAATTAGCTGATTTAACCAAAGCTGGCATTAAACCCTACATGGTGAGAGTGAGCTTGCATGTTTTTATTTTCCTTTTTCAGATATTTGTAGTCTACATTAACATGCAGCCAAAGCAGCCTAGTTCACCCTCTGTAAGGAACTCAACATCATCCGAGCTGGCTGTAGCTGCGGGCGAAAACAACAAGGCTTTAAACGCACGCTGTCGAAGAAGAAACGCTTTCAGTCTCTCAGAGCTCATTCTAATCGTGTGCTTCCTGTTTTTGTTGCTTTGTGCATATGTGTGTGTGTAAGTGTGTGTGTGTGTAAATCCCTTGCTGTTTGTGAGCTGTGCGACACTGCTGGGTGCTCTCTGTGTCTGCTCGCTGGATATCAGGCACCGAGGGATCCTCAGAAGCAGGCATTACCAGTTAATGCACCTCTGAAGAGAGCATCTGCACTTAAGACAATTATACCACAGATGGGTGTGTAGGTGTGTGTGTTGTGGGTGTGTGTTTCTGTGTGTGTGAGGGAGAGAGAGAGAGAGAGACAAAGAGAAAAGAGTGAGTGAGACAGATGAAGAGGATGAGAGAGGAAGAGCTTTCTATTCCTTTGCGTAAAATACGATCTGCGTTTCATTCCTCTCTGAACCAAAATCCGTTTTCCTCACCTCTCTTCTGGGTTCAAAACGTTTGAGGTTTATTTCAGGACCTTGCAATCACACCTTTTTGCAACAAAGCCCACAGCACACACACACACACACACACATACACCTTTCTTGGCTATCTCATTTTTGGAGAATCTGGCGTGTCTTTTAAAGCAGGTACACACGTGTATCTTCAGTCGCACCAATTCTGTCTAGGAGCCCAAAGTGGAAAACCACCTTGACGCAGCTGCTGTGAACTTGTCTTTGAAGAATGAGAACTGGTCCAAAAATTCTTCCTTTGACCTACTCTGAGGGGAAATTACATAATACCTGTAAAGTTAGAGGGTAATGTGGTTAAGACCAGAAATAAACACATACAATCTAGTTAATCTGTGTAAAACGTACAGTGCAGAGGTTTTGGGATCTTTGATGCAACACTTAAGGCATCTTCAAAATGATCAAGTGTTGCATTCACTTCCAGGTAAGAGGAAGGCTAAATGTATTGACCATCTTTGCAGATGATGTTCAACAGCCTCATCCTGGCAGCATCTAGCATCCAGATCCAGTCCCAGCCTCAATGGTCCAAGCAGCAATTTGACCACATTAGGTCGTGTCCCAGTTCACATACCTTGACTGCCTTCCCTGTCTGTAGGGTACATGCCATAGGGAATGACTTTGAACTTCAACATCTTACATCAACTTACCAACCAGGTCTGGTTGGTAAGTTGATGTAGCTGTTCAGACCTCCAGTATGGCTGCCAGAGGGCGTGTTACATCACCTGAAAGGTCTCTACCAGGATTATTAGTGCCAGATATTTTTTTCAGTGCATTCTGGTTTCAGAGTTTGTTCCACTCAGCTGTCCCATGTGTCAGCAGCACCTTTTCTCCTCCAGGGGACAGCAGGACGGACATTAACAGATTGGACCCCCCATATGGCAGGTGGTCCCATCCTGTGATAAATAAACTGCTGGCTACTCTGACCTCTGCCTGCACCGGGCCCGGAGTGAACATGTGCTGATGCTGGATGGGAACAGCTCAGCGGGGGGGTTCCTCCTTCTCCTCTCTGTTCCCTCCATTCCTCCCGCTCGCTCCCTTCCAGTCTGACTTCAACGTTCTCTCTCCCCTCTGCCGGAGTCAGCGGTCCATCTCGCGCCGCAGATTGCCTATGACAGCCGCGCTATTTCAAGTCACAGGTTTGAGCTAAATTGGAGTGAGCAATACCACCTGTGCCTGCTGAAGGGCCGCTCTGGTTCGCGCTGTTGCTCCGCAGAGAGGAACTGGGAGGAGGGGGAGGGGTTGGGATGGGGAGGGCAAGGGGGGCAAAAAAGCTGCTACCTGCAACCATCAAAGCCTCAGTTTCACATGCAATCTGCCCAGCTGGCTCCCCTGTGAGGAGGGGTTAGCTCAGAGCAGAGCTGGATGTTTGCCTCTCTCTCTTTCCCCCTCTTACACCTTCTTTCTTCCTCTCTCTACCCAGCTCTCTTACTCTCTCTACACACCTCACTCTTTCTACAGGTGTGTATCATCCTCACTTTCTGCTCTCTTTACCTTCCCAGATCTTGCCACTTCTCTTTCCCACCCCTCGCTCTTTATTTATTGATCTCTTTCACATTTTTACTCCTTTGCAACCAAAAGCAATCGAATCTTGAGACGCACACACTCACAGCTGATTTTGAGCTTTAGCTAAAATTTAAAGGTTATATGTGTGTTTTTGCTATTGCTATGTAGCCAACATCAGCATTAACAGCTGTTTACTTACCAGTCGAGAAGAAATGTTGTGATCATCATCATCATCAAACTTCATTCCTTTGAAATCAGCACTAATCTTAACTCTTGTTTTGCTTCTATTTTTTCCACTTCTTTTCTTCTACTGAAGTTAGCATGCTAACCAGCTAGCTCCAGCCTGTCACTGAAGCGTCCAGTCAGTCCAACATGAGAGGAGGAAGAAGTAGCACTGCACAGAGGACATATTCTGGCTGAACCTCTTGGTGAGTATACAGCTCTTAATGTAAATGTTGTCTACATATAGCACCTGCATGGCCAAACTCCACTGGGGGTGCTGGTGTTGAAAATCTCTCCATCACATACATAACCTTATTAGACTTCTAGACAGACACGTTTATAAATATAAAGAAAGTCTTTTTCACTAATTAAACTTTAAACTTTATTTTTAATGACACAAAACATGAAACTGAATTTTCTAGTTTAAATGCTCCACTTACCGGATTTTCAGAGCTTTCAATCATATCTCATGGTCGTCTTCTGTGAATTTAACTGGCTCTGGTGTTGTAAAGAAAAAGTACTTGAGAATTTTGATCTATCTGCACTCAGTGAGGAGGACCCTGAGATGTTGTTGAAAGCTCGGAAAAAGTGATCTTAGATTATTTTTGTTACACATCATGAACTTCAAAGACAGTATATTTCCTGCTTAATGTTGTATCTTCTTTAAATCTTCATTCACTAATATTTGTGACTTGTGAACAGGCAAAAATCTAATTAAATAAATATAATTTATTCTAAATTTAACACAAAAAACTGTTCTAACTTGGCAGAAATTGCTGCATTTGTGTAGAATCCAATAATGTATAGAAAGGAGCTGATTGAGAAAATCAGTTGAAGGTGAAAGTACATCCACAATATTTATTGGTATTATCCCTACAAATTCAACACTACTGGCACAAGCCCTCATTGTCATAAGAGGAACAGTCAAAATGTCCATAGTGGATAGAATTAGTGCATGTCTTTGCTCAGTTACTCCTCCAGATTGGCTGCTGAGAGAACACTAAGAGTGGGGGCAGAGGGAGTTTAGGCTCCAGCCTCCTCCTCCTCCTCCTACTCTTGGGCAGGATACAGTAGGCATCATTTAGTGGGGAGAGCGGTGGAAACAGCGAGGGGTTAGCCACGAGGTCGCCACACTTACTGCACGGCCGAGCTCATTTCCACTGCTGTCCACAGCTCGGGCTTCCCCTCCGAGAGAGAGAGAGAGAGAAAGGGAGAGGAGAACTGCAGCCAGTGAAATGGCTCATTCACTTTCTGATCACAGCCCGCCACTCTCTCCCTCACACACTCAAACCGACACACTTGCTGCACAAACACACACACATTCAGTCACACACCGGGCTGTCTTCATAGTGTGGTTATTTGCTATTTTCGTCCCTCACTTCCCCAATGTCATGAAAAATTTCCTCAGCTCTGACAGTTCACTTTGTGATCACCATCGCTCACCAAACTCACCAGATTTCATTAAAAATAAACACGTTTTTAGAGCTATCAGTGCATCATGTGTCTTAAGATCAAGTGCTAGTACTTAAAAAAAATTTGCAGACAAAAGTAGAATAAACCAGTGTGTAGACTCAATAACTAAATATCCCTCAATTATGTTAATCCCTTTCTCAAACTAATCTGATAAGTAGCTACTGTAATGATGTTTCAGAGAGTGACTGAACCAAAACTGGCTATAGCTGTCATATATTGGAGCCTGTTTTTTTCACAGGAACACACACACACACACACACACACAGATTTATGTTCAGGCAGCCCAGAAGGCACGGCAGTGCTGAACCAATCCGCTTTTGTTGACTTGTACCTCTGCCAACTCTCGCTATGAAGACGTCTGATCAGCCAAACGGTCAAATACCTGAGATACGCAGCATGTAATACATTTACTCACATTTGAAGCATTTAGCTAAAGCTGCATGTGATACAGAGCATGAGTTCATTCATCAGAAGCAACAGCACAGACGTGGCCAAGTTTTGTGTCAATCAAAGCGAAATTGTCACAGTATGATATCGTGAGTTCCAAAAATAATGGGCTGAGACAGCTTTGGAAAATTGGTGGACTATTATGGAGATATTTAGTTCCTGTGTTCACAATATACAAAGCAGGGAACATTCAAATAAAGAGCAAAGCCACTCAAGCAAGGTAAAGAAATATATATATATTTTTTAGATTTTTAAAAAATGGTAGTTCTCTTTGAGTGCTACCAGATAAACCCTAGTCTGCTTCTATAGAGGGAAGATTATTTTCAGGAAGCCTGTTTAAAGTCAAATTTTGTGAAAATTTAAACTTGGGTTTCTTGCAAGATTTTTCAAGCCCCGGCCACTTTCCTTTGTCTTATTACCAGGCAAGACTGTCAGCATCATGTTCAATAATAATGGGTAATAATGCAATAATGGCGGCTACAATACACTATGCTTAAGATATGTTAGGATTAGGTAACTATAGCAACACACTCTTAACGTTAGATTGTGGTTTTGGTTAATAACAGTCAATGTTAATTTAAATGTGAGTCTGTAATAAGATGTAAACTCTGCACACAAGTAATGAGAGGGTCAAATATTAGCAGTCTGCAGGGTTTGTACATATATATATATATATATATATATATGATGATGTTCATGTGACATCTAAGTATGGGAAATAACCCAACAGTAATATGAGAAACATCGCTTACACTGGGTCACAATACCCCAAACATTTACAAAACACACAGATAATTAATCATAAGATTGAAATAATGTGAAAAAAACTAACCACATTTTTTTATTCCAAATTAATAATCAGAAAAGTGTAAAATAGAAATATACACCATGTATAAGATATTAAGTGCACTAGACAGAGACTGGGCTCCAGCCTCAGAGCTAAAAAAAATCGCTCTCACTCCGATTGTAAACTTGTCTCCGATACAGTTTCCCTCTGCGACCCCAGTGTCTCATCCTGGGATCGATACCACCACACACCACAGCCCTTTACTCACACTTCAGCCTGGCAGTAAGGGATTGCAGGGAGCCGGTGGGTCAATGGCCGGGTCCCGGCCAGTTGATGGCCGTTCGTTAAAGAGCGGTCGACACGGCAGAGCTCAGTGTTAACGGTGTCAGCCCTGATACTCCCGCTGGGCCGCGCTCTCCTAATGACCAGCCAATCAATAGCCGTCTGCCCTCAGTACTGACCAATCAAATTGACATCTCTTGTTGACACATTGAACAGGAGGGGAAGAGAAAGGTTCAGCTGTGGAAGTGTATAATAGTGTCATATTTAGGTTGGCTTTTGTGATGCATTTACAGACACTAATAAAATATTATGGATTAGTTGGTAACAACAGAGACGTTTACAGCAGGATTAAGTGATGGAAATAAAAAAAAGAAGAATTATGTCTAATTTGGTATTGTTGTTTTTCTGTAGTAAAATGAGAATTTGAAGATGGCCAATTCAAATGAAAGGTAGTTTTTGAACAATTATTAATGGCTCCTAGTCTATTCTCTATGCAAAAAACAACTCTACATTGCCACTCTGCATCAGTTTCTGGCACTATTTTGTCTCTGTGACGAATTCACCTGTGTCTCTGCTGGTGAACTTGTTTTGTTTCCCTCTTTTCTCTTTTGGGGTGAGATATTTTTATCAGCTCCATGGGGTTTCTTTCTCTCAACCGCACGGTTTGTATTTCTGCTGCTCCGTCTCTGTGCTCTTGTCAGCTTTTGGCATTTATTTGCAAATAAACCAAACCAAAAATATTTATATATAAATAAGGCCAGGAGCTGTTTGAAAGCAGTTATCATTGGGAAATGGCCCAATCTTCAGCCCTATCCTTCCCTTAAATCCATCCATCTACCCATCACTGTGTGCTGCATCATGGTTTGTTGTGTTTGTGTGATCGAAGGGGGCAGGAAATGGACGGGTCGGGGATATGAAAGGGGATTCAGGCCACGTGGCAGCGGCTACACTGGAGCCTCAGTCCTCTGTGTCTGTCGCTGAGTCGCCCCGTCCGTCCATCTGTCCGTGTGCCCTCAAAGGGACGTTTGTCCCGCCACAAGGGTCATTCAGAACACACACACACATGCAGAGATAAAGAAAGAAAGACGCACACCCTCTTCTGACTGGACAAATGGACATTCGGTGACTCTGAGTGAGGCACTTCAGGACCACTTTAATCGCCTCACATAATGGAAGTAGAGGACTTTGTTTTTAATGTAAAGACTTAACGGGCTAATCTAGAGACACACAGACACTTAGAGGACAAAATAGACAGAGAGAAAAGATTCAGTTGATCTGATTTTATTGTGGAGTTGGTTACATTAAAGCAAGACAGCAGGTCATGCTGATGAAACAGGACGATTTGTGCAGATTTAAAAGATTAAACAGTCGTGAACATACATTACTTGGCTGAGATTTTCTCATGTTTTGCAGTCAGATCAGTGTCATTTATTTTAAGAGTCTAAGACATTATCAAGAGGATGTATCCTCATCTTTTAGTGAGCTAAGAAAAACACCTGTTTTTAGCTTTGAGATGCAGCATTTTTCAGTTTCAGTTTTTAATGGGTTTTCTTAAACCACACAGAAACACTGTCCAAATTTGGTTTCCACTGGAGTAGTAG
The DNA here is from genome assembly GCF_001640805.2 of Lates calcarifer. Lineage (NCBI taxonomy): Eukaryota > Metazoa > Chordata > Actinopteri > Centropomidae > Lates > Lates calcarifer. The sequence continues at coordinate 3,468,930 of NC_066854.1, forward strand.
TACATGTAGAACATGGGATTGTTTTACATCATCTGTTGCACAAGAGACCACTTTTACTTCATTCAAAGACAAGTGTCCCAGAGTCCTAAAATGCTGTGCAGACAGACGGTACAAAACAGCAATAAAAATTATACTTTTCTCTATGGAGTTTGGAATGAAAAATCTCAAAATATTTCGGGTGTAAGAAATTCCCTCAAATACAGTAAAAGTGTGTTATTTGACACCATGACACAGTTTCACAACTTGCCATTTACTTTCTCACCGATCTATTCAGGTCCTATATAAGACTTTAATACTTTTGTTCGTTCATGAAAACACTCATATCAACACATTATCACCATTTTTGTTACATTACGAGCACTGAACATCACATTTTACGGGGCATAAGGTTAAAATGAAATGGTGTACATGATGTAGAAAATTTCCGGTTACATAAACTGATAAGTCCCACCTCAGCTCTGCCAAAATACCTTATGAAACAGTATATCTGAGAGGAGCTGGCTGGCGAAAGAGTATTTTCAGTAGGAGACGTGACAATGTGACATCATGCTGAGGGGAAATGAGCACGAGCAGAGATATATTCAAAAAAAAAAAAAATCTACCGCCTCTATCCCTGAGCTTCACTGACAAAAATGCTTTAGGTGGGGAGGATTATGGATTAATCTATAATAACTAGTGAAGGAAAAGAGAAAGGAAGAAAAAAAAAAAACAGTCTCCCGAGCCCTGAGTCTACCATACCACTACGAGAAATACCGCCTCATCATCTAATGTTCCCACTAATATTCCCAAATTATATCGTTTAGACCTGTATCAGCGCCCGAGAATTAATCATCATTTCTCTGACACTGCCCGTCCCCAGAGTTCATTAAATAAACTATATACCTCCCTCTCTAATTTCTACAAGTTGTGGAGATATATTTCCTTTTTCTTTTTGTCCCTCCACCCAAACCCCACCCCTCCATTCCTTGATAATCTGTTTATCCGTAAGTGTCACATTACATTTGCAAAGCAGCTGGGGGGACCACTGCCATCTTGTATGGAGGGGCTTGAGTGTGATTACCCGGCCTCATATTTGGCGCGCACTCAGACTTGTCAAATCCTTTGATCTGAACTGTCTTCATAATCACTTCAAAAAGTCTTCCTGAGAGCGTGAGGGCTTTACAAATGGGCTTCCCACTTTTCACAGGGCTACACTCTTATTCTCTCTCTCTCTCTCTCTCTGAGTGTGTGTGTGTATGTGTGTATCCGTTTGTGTCTAGTGTGTGTCTATATTTCTACTTCTGCATACGTGTGATTCCTCACCTTCATTTTCAGTGTGTGCCTTCAGTTTGCACTGCACAGTATAGAAAAGAAAACAGTAGATAAAAACTAATTCACATAACAAACTCCTCATATGAGAGAAGAATATTGAAATGTAAACATCAGGTAAAATCAATATATCATACATACATGAGGCTTATTGTACAAACACTGTCATGTCCGAAGCTCCATTTGTAAATGTGTCTGGCTTTCTCTGTACGTTTCTGTATCCCAAATCCTTGCTACTGTACATGCTAACTGTGTGTAGTATTGTATGCTGTTTTTGCAGTTACTGTAGCAAAACCGCTAACAGCTATCATCAGAGTGTCGTCGGAGGAGGAGGAGTCTCAGTTTTGAGGCTTTAGCACCCATAGAAGTTTAACACATTGATTCATTATCAGTTAGTATATAAGAAATTAATGTATTTCACAGGAGCGGAGGCAGTGTGTGTGAGGGAGGATGTCAATCATACTGCAACTACCTATAAAACTTAACAAAAAGAAAGCGAAATGTTCTCCCAATTATTAGTTGTTGTTTTTTTCATGCACTATGAAATATCTTTTGTTGCTGATTGTGTCTGTTTATATACTGCACTGCAGTCTGGTTTCTGAGTAGAACAAAGACATATACACTATTGTCCACTAAAAATCCAACAATATAATGCACCACATTTTAGAAATGTGAAGATTAACATATAGTGGTAGTGAAGACATAAAATGAAGATAGCTCATAAGCGTCCTAAATCTCAATTTATTGTTAGCTCTTCCATTCCCTCACACTATGGGACAGTAAATACACGTTATTGTGTTACTTTTCCAGGCTGAACACACTACTGGCCTACACACCCGTGGTCCACCCAGAGCAGATAAAGCCGCAACTCAAAATGTGAGTAGATTTTCCTGATTCCTAACCCTTACATTCAGAACTTCAACTTGAAATGGAGGATTTTTACACTGTGGTGCAACTGCTTTTCAAGGGATGTTGACTTGTCATAACAGGAAACATTAACTGTTGTATTAAAGTGTGCCAGAGCCTGAATCACTGACTTTATTATTTTACATGTGCTTTTCCTACTGTGTCAAACTGTCTGCAGTGAAAAAGACCTGTTGCGTGTTACAGCTTTTACTTTACTTTAATTTAGGAGCTTCGCTGTTCTCAGGAGAGCGTGCTCATGTTTGATTGACATCTTGTTCCAGCTTTGTTGCACCTGTTAGGGCGGGACCAATTCCACCTATTCCATCCCTATTAAGTCCAAGCAGCTCAGATTTGGGACACAGTTAGCCCTCTTTTTCTTGTCTCCATCAATTCAAAGCGTATAAGCTATTTTGTAATCAGTTTAGCTCTGTGCATACATTATGTACAGTATACAGGCCTCTGCCTTGCTCTCCCTCTCTCAGGGATATTTGTAGCTCTGGCTTTGTGGTTTGTGTGATGGATTTCATTATCTCAATAGCTGCGTGTCATTGTGTGTGTGTGTGTGTTTCTACTATAGCGTCCAGAAAAAGGCCTCAACTGAAACAGACAATGGTGGCCTTTCAGCATATTTTTAATATCCTGCCCCTGTTGGCTCTCCTCTCTCCTCAGTCACAGGACCTGAGAGTCCTCTCTCTCTCTCTCTCTCTCTCTCTCTCTCTCTCTCTCTCTCTCTCTCTCTCTCTCTCTCTCTCTTCCTCTTCCTCTTTCTCTCCCTCCCTGCAGCGGATGGATGGATGGAGGCGGAAGCAGCAACGGTGGCAGCGGCGGGGTGTAAAAGGAGCGCCCCCCCACCCCACCCCATCCTTCGTTCTGCGCTTCAACAATAGCATTTGCATATTTTTATACTCTCTCTCCCTCCCTTCTCTCTTTCTCCCTCTCTCAAAGAAAACAGCCTGAAGCGTGAATACTCCAGCAGCGGGCGTGTAGAGGAAAACGGAAGCTGGGGAGACGGTGTGTCCGCTTTTGCTGGGGGAGAAAGACAGCACATACACACATACACACAAGCTAGGGCCCTTACCTCCAGAGGTTGTGCATCATGGGGAGGATGGGGGACAAGGAGGGGTGTCACAGGAGGACCAAAGTTTTGTGTATGTGTGTGTGTGTGTGGTACCAGGGGACTGTGTCTCTCCTGAAAGAGGAAGAAACAAAGAGAAAAAACAGACATTAGAATCAGATGGGCGCACTCCTAAAAACAAAATAATAATATTACAATACGAATATACAAAACAAGTTGAGGACAGTAACTGAGTACATTTACTCAAGCCCAGGCACCTTCTACGTCATTATACTGGACTCCACTACATTTATTTGACAGCTATAGTTACATGTTACTTTACAAATTAAGATTTAACTCACAAAATATATGACGAGTTTATCAAATATGATGCACTGTTACAGAACAGTGGAAAAAATAATTAAAACAAATAATAAAACACTCACAGTGATTTTGAATGCAGTAATAGCGTATTTTTACAGCATGGTACTGATACTTATACTTAGTAAATTATCTGAATACTTCCCCCACCATTATGCTTTATTGTGGATTAAACTACCTCTTCTCCTATTTTTCCAGTTGGTGTTTTTGGTAAGTGTTTTCTTTTTTGATTCTATGTGTGACTCAGCATGTATTTTCATGATTTTGTAAATTCAAAATATCTTGAGTCATTTTTTTCTATTTCTATCTCTGTTGTAGCTCTGCCTTCTCATATACAGCCTCTGCCCTCTGACCCCCACAAGTGCATCCTGCTCTCCTCTGATTGGTCCGTGGTGGGAGCAGATTGATTGATTCCCAGTGAAGGAAACTGCAAACACCTGAGTGGTGAGTGAGCTCCTGTGTCTGTGCGTGTTGCTTTTCCTACTCTTGTGTTTACTTGACCTGATGAAGATCTTGTAGTTGGTTGGGATTACATCAGTGCAGTAAGTAGATCCTTTGTGAATGTTTTTACACTCTGGTTTTTTAACCACCCACCAGTACCTTCAACAAGTAAAATCATAAGTGATAATCAAATAATATATTTTTGTCACCGTCCAGAGAAAGTCATATATCTATATTTTCTGCGATTTTGAATTTTTAAAATACGCTCTTCCTACTTCTCCTACTTCTTAAGTTCGATAAACTATTTAAAAATCGGTTTGGTTTAGTGAAGACTGTGTTGTCATATAGCTGAAAACAGGACTGTTTTTCTCAGCACATGAAACCTTGGCATTTTGAAGATAGTAGAGATTACTCTGGGTCCATTCTTCGTTTACTTTTAAGGATAATTCAATGATATAATTACTGTACCTACTTTTATTTTTAGTGAATTCTTTAATGTAGGACTTGTAACTCTGTTTAAGTTTTTACTTTGACTTGAAGTGAAAGTACCGCCACCACTCTACAAAACTACATAAAAAACTACAAAACATTTCCCAGCAGAGCTGGTATTTCATGTCACTTTTGAGACTTGAACTCATAACCTGTGACATTTCCGTGTTTTTTGTGTGAGGTTCCATTTGTGCCTCAAAAAACGCTCGCTCATTTGTGCAAATATTTGTCGATGTCCGCCGCCTGTATTTTTCAGCCTATAGCAAGTTCATGAAAGCTTTTTCCATTTGCTGTTACAAACACACTCTGTGTCTGGCAGCTCGTTCCCGGGAACATGATGTGTTTTCAGTTTGTTTGGAGTAAGCAGAAGAAGAAGAACTGTTAGCATAAGCAGTGACGGCCATCCTTACTGAGACATAGAGAAAATGCAGCTCAGAAACTGAAATGTCAACAACAGAAAATGTGTGTGAAAGGACAAAACAGGGCCACCTACACGGTTTGATTGACAGGTGGTTTCTGGGAAGTGCAGTGTAGGAATACAGTGCTGCAGCAGTGAGCCACAAAATATGACTGAGCTAAAATGAATATTCTTTTTCCTGCTGGTCATCATAGATACTTAATTTTTAGTGCTGTTGAATCTGAACTTAAATTGACATTTTCTTGAGTGGAGTCTGGTTTGTAGAAAGTTTGTTAAAGAAGTGACACTAAACTCTCTTATTATTTAAGAAAAATAATGACTAACCTTAAAACTCATTGGTTTGTTTTGCAGTATACAGTAGATGTAAGGGTGTGAGCTGGAGCTTGGGGCTGTTATTGACCTTAATTGTATAAAAACAAAAAATGTAACTTTGTAAAATGATATAAAGCCTTGCAGAGTAGCGACAATTTGCAGAAGACAGACATTTAAGCATCAGAATATGGATCAAGCTCTGACATAGACTCCTGTGGGTGCATTTTATCTGCATTGAAGACTAAGACATACAGTCAGATTACTGGGAGAGCAGAGCAGCGTTATGTAACAGTGTCATTCTGAGTTGTAGCTGGAGGAGAACACACAGGTTGGATAAATGTAGGCTAAACTAGAGTTTCTGTGACAGATACTGACAATGCATTGAGACGTGTGTTAGTCATTGTCGGGAGGATTTGTGTTTGTGGACCGCTAATCCGAAAAGGTCTACGACAAACACAGACACGCACACTAGGGAGGACTGAATTTAAAACACACACGCCCCCAACCACAGGCGTAACCGCTGAGAATTGGCCATGCTTTGCTAAGCTTTCGTCTCACACCTACAATATGAAGGTTACAGTCTGAGAATAACAAGACGCGCAGCACTGTGCAGAGGAGAGAACAGCGCGCTGCATGTAATTTCATTTTACATGACACCCTGCATTATCTCAAGTTCAGTCATACAAAAGAGGCGTCCCTGTGGAAGACCTTGATTTAGAGGTTGTGGGAACATAATATGAGCTTTCAGTCTTTTCTCCTATTTTGACAATGGAGACATCCGCATGAGCAGTGATACTGTTTGAGGCAATATATATTAATACTAGCATGTGTGGTGCCATATGTTGCACTGAAAAGTCACAAAAAGGTGTTCTGTCCCAAACTGACGACACATGACGCGTTGAATGTGACACTACCTTTCAGGCAGTGTGAAAGAGACTCAGAAAAATGTGGAAACTATTTATATCAAGACAGAAAAAAACTGTTTAAATCCACAGAAGGACAGATTTAATGTGATCCTGCTCGGCTGAAAACAAATCCTGGTATTCATTTTTGAAGAAAACACTCGCCAAAACAGCCCAACAAATGGAGACGTGCACACAAATATATTCAGCACACATGTTCAGACACAGTCAACATCACTTCCTGGAATGACGACCTGACAGTGCACGACCAAAAGCCAAAAGCTGAGAGGGATATTTGACTTGACAGTCCATGCTGAGGCAATTTTCCAACATGGTTGAACAACAAAGTTCTATTGTACTCTATTCTGTGCTGTATTGTTTAATTCTCTTCGAACTACTCATCGTTTATACAAGCTAAAGACTCCCCTTCAAAGTAAAACAAAAAACCAAGCTCTGAAATGAAAACAGAGGAAAGAGGTTAGTAGAATAAGACTGAACCCCCCCTCATCTAGTCCTGTGACATACACTACTTCCCAGCCTGGTTTGCAGCCTGCTTTAAGGCCCTGGTGGTGAGTAATGTGTGGTGGGTGTGAGCTCAGAGGGGTCGGCGGCCAGCGAGCAATCCCCTCAAAGCCGCTTTTGTGATGCTGCTGGCTTGAACGCTCAGTCCAGGGCCTGGGCGAAGACAGAGGGGAGGGAATGGGGGGGCGGGGGGGGGCTAGCAGCAGCAGCAGCAGCTCTGTGAAGCAGGAAAGAGCAAAGCGTGGTTATATATAATAATCACACTACTACGAGGCTTTGCAGTTTCCACACATTCACAAATCACATCAGGTGTCTCTACAGGAGAGTGTTATGTTAAGGAGTTAAAATTTCTGACTTCTATTGACTTGTGTAGGCATGAAGGAGCTGCAACCGCATAAATTATTCCTTAATAATTTAATATCTGCTGAAGGTTGAGATAATACGTGTATGTGTGTCACATGCTCTTTATTAAAAAACGTGGTTGTACTTGAGTCTTTAACCAACAAACCTATAACTCATTGCTAACCAGCAGGCTAATTTAGCAAAGCAATGTTAATGCTAGCATGCTAATTCCTCCAATATAATCAATTAATGATAACCCCTTTGGATAGCACTTTTCAAAACACAGTTACAAATGTCTTCATGGGAGAAAAATATGTATCAAAACCAATAAAATGACTGAAATTATAAGGTGAATAAATAGAGAAATAGCTTTGATCTGTAAAAGATGACCCAAAATAAGAGAGGAGATAACAAAGATGGCAAGACAAATTTCAACAGGGAGGTTGTAGCAGAGTTTGAGGGCCTGACAGCACACAGGCTAGACTGGGGCATGTCTACTGAGTTTTGTTGCTGGATCTAGGGTTGTGTGCAGGGAGAGTCAGAGAATGGAGTTCGTTAAAAGTAAAACACTGAAAACCCCCCAAAAATTGTGGTTTCAAAACATAAGTGTATCTCTATTTCCTTAAATTTTCTTGACTAAATTAGCAACAAGAGAAATTAAGGAAGTAATTCTGCAGATTTTAAGTATTATATGAAGAATTTAATACTCAAAAACTCAGCTGATCTGCTTCATCAGGATTGTGTGGGTGTGGTTTGACCACATGTCACTGAGTAAGGCCTGGCAAACTAGTGAGAGCACAGGAAAAAAAACTCAAATTCAGAAATCGCTCGTGTTAAATTGCCCAAACTGTTGTAACTTTAGCAGATAATTGTGCATCTGTGTGGGCTCGAATTGCTCATAATAAGAAGCTGATTGGGAAATAGGTTTTCAGGGTCTTTGAGTCTGGACCTGGCTACTGCTAACAGAGTTATTGTTGCAGCATCTAAGGTTGAGTGGGTGCAAAAATCTCAAGCTGTAGTCAAACGACAGAGTGCTTAAAAAGTAAAAAAAAAAACAAACATTAAAATCATCTCTGAAATCAACTGGTAGGCAGGAACATGTAAAAGTATCAGCTGCCCTGCAAAATACCTCCAACATAGAGGGTGAATTGCATCACCTAAATGCCCCCTGTTGCAGCTCATATAGCTGCATGTTTGTACCCTCACACATACTCTGTATGTGTGTGTATGTGTGTGTGTGCTCGAGCTGTAAGCCCAGGGAGGGGAAGAGGGAGAGTCATCTAGAAGAAGATGTATGTAAACCCATTTCCAAACAAATGGGCCTGACTGCACGGCAACGGGGAGAGGTGCCATAAGCGTCCGGCGTGCATAATGCCCGCATGAATCAAGACTTCCCGGCTGCTGAACGTGACCACACAAGCTCTTGTATGAATAGCACATGTCACCCGCGGTCGCATATCATCAACAACAGTCCCCCGACCCCAACAGTGAGGCCCCGTTTGGAAGTTGAGAGTCACTGATCATTATTATGCACGCCTTGAACCTGGAGCTAGCTAGCCACACTCAGCCAGTCATACATGTTTACGTGGTGAGTGTGATGAAGACGCAGTACAATATAATACATGCAAAACCTGCATTGTGTAGTAAAGGGGTGTCAAAGGACACATGGGGGCTCTGTGGAGGCTTATAAAAGGCCATTCTAGTGTGTTTGACAGTTTTTCACATATACTTTTGTTTTGTTAGTGACTATTCACAAACACAGTTTTACAGTTTTCAACAAATCAGCCATTGGTTTCCATCCATTTCTATACAATATGAAAGTCAATGAGCCGACTCTAGCAACAAACCATTTTGCAAATCACATTACTGCCTTTTAGCATTCTTAATTTGTTTCTTGTACTGTTCCAGGCAGCCACTGGTTTCCATTCATTTTCCAAATGCAATTAACAGACTCTTTAAACTTGTTTGAGTCATGTAATTCATCACAGTGAAAATCAGGTCTGCATTTAATTTTTGTAAATGTGATATTATCTCCTTGTGGTAATGAAGTTTAAGCACAGATTGATGATAACGTAACTTCTACAGAAATGAATGCAGTCAAGAGAGTTTGAAGAGTTTGCTAATAAACAGTTGTCAATGGCTGCCTGCGACAGTTGGAAAAATAGATTCATATTTGTGAGCAGCACATGTTTTGAGTTAGCAAGCAAAAATCAAATGTACATATTATTAGTATACATTATTTGCAGTGATAATTTTCTGTAATTTTCATATCGTGCATGACTGAATGGAAGCCAATGGATTCCCGTAATGGTAGGAATAATACACTCAGGAACAATTCTTCCAGTTATGTAAAGTTTAAGTAACTCTTAGTAAGCAAGCTAAAACATTAAAATCAGATCTTGGTTACTCAAAAAGTAAAGTGTAGCAAAAAGCATATTGAGGATAATAATCCCTTGAAAACATAACAAACTTAAAAAGCAACAACTCAAATTCTAGCTTTGCTTTTACATCCTTGTTAGGTCCTGATTTTAGAGTTCCACATCCTTTACTTTCCAACCTGCACTGGTCCCATTAGAGCTGTAGATTTTCTGCTCATTTGCTAAGCATCATGGATCATCAGAGGGATGACGTTGGTACATGATGGCGAACAGTTTGTGCTGTCTATCTCTGCGTATGCATCACACCTGCACCCCGACACATGTGCATACTGTACAAACACACACAGGCTGGATAAACTAGGTAGCTCCCCCATACACAAGCAGGAATACTGCACACACTTACAGATAAACTAGATGCTATAGAAGCCACATGTGCAGCTTTCTGTGCTTTACAAGTGGAATATTAATAGATGCACACACACACACACACACACACACTCAGTGCATGTATTGTACACCCTGCAGGCCGGCTGCCTTCACCCCGAGAGGCCTGGCTCTGAGTCAGGGCGTCTCCAGTCACCCCTCATACCCCTCAGCTTATACATGGCAGCAACAGTATGTGAGCATGCAAGCATGTGTCTACAAACATACAACTGTGTGTGTGCATTGAGAGCCTGTGTGTGTGTGTGTCTGTGTAATGCGTGCGTTTGGGGGGTGGCAGGCTTTCCTCCAGAGCAATGCAATGAGGCCATCATTTATCCCTGATTGGGACGGAGGCAGTAGTGGTGGATTTGCGCTACAATGCCGTGCCCCATAAAGACAGAGAGACGACATTTCCTCCCCAATTCCCTCATGAATATCAAAGACGGAGGCAGCGCCACCACCACAGCAACACATAAGGAAAAATTACAGCCCTATTATTTTATTTGCATTACCTGTAATAGGCAGCATATTGGGTGCTGTATTTATTGCCTTATCAGCACCGGCTTTGGCTGTAAACATTTGCTGATTTATTAGCCATCCAGGCTTTGCCCAAACATCACACGTAATTACTTAGCAAATAGTGCAAAGACGGTATCTGGAATTTTTTTTGGTTGTTTTTACTACTTTGTGGGCTTTGCGATGGATTGACCAGACTTAGCTGAGAGAAAGCAGGCAGCTTTGGTGTTGGAGGTTGATGCATCTATCACAGATGGGGGGATCTTAGAGGCTAGTTTTTTCCCTGCTGCTGGCTCGGACCCAAACATGCCTATAGCCTCAACAGGGAATCAGAGAATGGCTGTTATTTGTACAGCTTTATATCCAGAGTCACTCCTATCAGGGATGTGGTTAGTGTTGTTTTTTTTCTCTACCTGAGCGCCCGCTTCCATCCAATTATGTTGTTTGTCTTCTCAAAGGCCTCAATACCTCTAGCTTTGCAACGCTCTCCCTCCCCTCCCTCCTTGCTCTTCCACACACTCTGTTCCACAAAGTTAGATAGAACTAGATCCATTAAGTTGGTGAAATGAGCAAAAAAAGCGCAAGAGAGGGTTACCCTAGGTGCGCCCGTTCTTCTGTTATCCAATTTTACTGGGATTTGGAGTGATTTGCGCCTGGCTCCCCGAGGGAAATAAATACTTTGATTAATGTAATCCTGGGCAGGGAGGTGCCACAATCCCCCCCCCTCTATCCTCAGGGAACGCCACTGTTTAACAAACAAAAACAAAAAGCAGGGACTATGGAGAGACATGCACAGTGGCTACAAACCAGGCTGCTGAAGACTTCTATAGATTTGATTTCTTGCGGATTTAGTTTATTTATTAATTACTCTGCTTAATAACACAATATCATTCTTGATTAGCATGTGTAATACAGCCTAATAGAATAGAAAAATACCAGCGTGTCCGTCTACTGATTTGCATACACAATATCGCTGTGGTTTGTTTTGATGCTGCTGCTGGAGGTGGCAGTGTTTAGGCATGTGTGTCCACGCTGATGTGTTTTACATCTGTGTGTGTGTGTGTGTGTGTGTGTGTGTGTGTGTGTGTGTGTGTGTGTGAGTTGCACAGAGAGAGAGAGAGAGGAAGAGGGGATGTGGCCGAGACTGTGAAGCAACCAACACCCAATGAGCGATGGGTGGAGGGGTTGAGGGTGGGGGTGGGGTGAAGCTGAAGACTGACAGACAAAGCTACCCACCCCACACACACACACACACACACACCTCCCTCAGACACACACATGCACACACTCACACCTCTCTCTCTCTCTCTCTCCACCACCCCTTTGACTCAGAAAGCTGCACTTCATCCTATCTTTGCCGATCTGTCCCCCGTCACTCACCTCCTCACCAGCCGGCACTAGTGGTTTTGTGTGTGTGTGAATGTGTGTGTGTGTGTGTGTCTCAAACAAGCACCTGCTTTTGGCTCAGGCCACGTAGATGACTCTTTTCTTCCCTTACGTCATTTTTTCACAAGAGAAAAAAACACATCTGTGCAACTATTTATTTTTAAATTAAATCACACCTCAACGTTATTTTTTTAGTTATATGTTATTATAAGGCGACTCATTTTAATCTGTTGCTCATTCTCCCTGTCCACAAATAAAAACTTAATTAATTTTGTCTGATTCAAACACTTTAATATTCCACATTTTTAAAAAAAAATCTATTATAATAATTAAAATTAATGCCAAAACACACATCACTAATAAAAAGCACACACTTGTAAATACTAAACACACCCCTGCCTTTTTAACTACATGTTTTACACCACAGAACCCTATTTTAGGCCAAATTATGACATCCCTATTGATTTCCAATCCTGAATCAATACTGGCTGTGCTGATACAGGTCTGAGCCCATGACTCATGGTGAAATGAGCACAGAGCACCACCAAAGAGTCCTGTGATAACACTAAACATATAATCTTTACCTGCATGTCAGCCCATTTACAAGCTGGTGGGCACAGCGCTGCAGCTGCTAATACAGGGCAATTACTAACCCCACGCGGTGGAATAAAAGCTGTATATAACTCTATATTGCTCTTTATTAATAGAATATTAATAAAGTGCCTCTGTCTCGTTTGAATGGGTTAAGAAAAAATCCCATTCATGTCTGAAATTGAAGGCATGTTTAATGCTTACACTGATATTCAGTGTAGCCCATTTAATTAACGGTATAGTAGCTACATTATCATTTAAGTGCTTCAAGTTGGATTCGGCTTTAAATCAACGTTTGGCCTGACGTGAGACGCACTCAACGTATGTCGTCTCGGATTAGTGACTGGACCAAGGGGAAGAAAATAAATTATGTAGCCCATAGGCAACTTAAGTAGGCTGTAATTAAAACGGCAGGAATTGCATCAATTTAATCTGAATATTGTAAAGCAGGGGTGCAGCGGAAGCTACAGGCACCTACACTGGGTTTAGCCACCTTTTCCAGGGTGACATAAATCTGTATGTCAGGTGTGATGAGTTTATGGCGGCTGTGTGGAGCAGAATCAAAGTGATGAGACTGTGAGGATGTTTTATGAAGGAGGGTGAACAGATTAATGTTGTAGGTAAATTGATTTTTGTTCATATTGGTGATTTTATCTCGCCAATTGGACATTTTTATTGATCATATTTTTATTTTTACATATTCTTTTAAATTAAATCACCTTTAAAACAGCAGAACAGAACCACTTCCTTGTCGCCACACCCGGGTTTTTTTCAGATTTAAATCCGTGTTCCGGTGCACATGCATGCAGGCTACATGTGATATATTTTCCCCCTGACTGGGGAAATGCAAGTTCATGAAAGCATCTTGATAAATTAGACAATCTGCTCCTGGAGGAATAAATAAATGGCCTCCTGCTACCAATAACCGTCATTGTTACACCATGACAGAATGGGTGCATAATGCAGAGTAATAACGCACAGTGCTGCTTTGATGCTTTGTTGCTGCTGCTGCTGCTGCTGGTAGCAGTGATGATGACGATGATGAAGAGTAACGCTGGATAGTGCAACACTAAATGGCCGGTCAAGCACGCGGAGAAATTGCAATGCACTAATTCCCGGGATGATTCATGAGTCCTGCCCAGCCCTCATTTGCTAATAATTCTTAAAGTCGCCGGTTAGTCATATGTTTCCACAAAGACCTGCTGGCTCAGACTTATGGCTTATAGGCTACTGCAGATGGCGACTGGCTTAAAACAGCGCGCGGGGCCTATCTAATCACAGGCTATTTGCATATCAACTAGGACTGCGCTGTCATTGATAGGCTGCTGTCACAGGCGTGTGCTGATCAATACAGCAAGGTTTACTCCTGCTACTGATGGCGCGTGGTGGGATATGTGGAAATAATGCACGTGCGTGTCCTGCTTGTGATAAAAAATGAGTGGGATATGTGTAAAAATTGGATAATTAAATTAAGGTGTTTTAAATTGCCTATGGGATTGAGGGATGAACCAGGATGTAGTCTGAGCCCTGGTTATTTTTCGTGTTTGCTGCTCTGGTTCTGACTTGTTTATGCAAGAGCAGGAATTATTCTACGGCTGCTGTATTTATGAAAGAGCTTCATATGTACAGCCTCAGTGCGTGATACTGTTTTCCTATAGAGGCCTCTGCAAATCTGTCCCCAGTCATTTTCCTCCTCTATAACCCTGTGATATCTTCATTACCAATCCTGCCATCAATTCATGTCTGTTCAGGAAACGGTGGCCATAAAAACACCATGAGAACGCACCTATACACTGCAAAAAATATATGCATGCATCTTATGAGTGGCATTCAGTCTCACTTTAAAAAAAGAAAACAGTCAGTGGCTCACAGTGAGGTGGTTACAGTGCAAAATATCTTTAGCAGCTTGTTAAATAAAAAAATCAAATGTTCTTTCTTGAAAACTACTTCTCAGAGGAAAGTTAAAAACTGTACAGGTGGAATCAGCTCAGCATGGTCAGACTTTTATTTTGAAAAATAAATAAATACTCACACCTAATTACAATAGAAACATGAGAATTATTTTTGAATTTGACATAAAGATGGATGGTTTTTTGCAGTGTAGGTTTTTACATATTTGCAGCATTTGCATCACGAGTGAGCGCGACACCTGGCGGCAGTTATGATTTTATTATTATTATTTATGATGAAGCCAACAATGACTTCCAATAATATTTCACCTCCAGCCTGAGTGAAGCAACAGCTATCCACAGCTCATTCTAAATACACGATTCCCTCATTTCCTTTAAGTCAAACCTGTAAAAGATGAAACCAATCAGAATAATTTGTCGACTATTTCCATATCGAAAGTAGTGCGTTACTTTACTTTTCAGTTACGCACCACAGTTTGTAATATCGCGATAACTTAGGTGCCTCTCTAACCCAGTTACCAACCAGGTTTAAAACCAAAGTAACGTTTCCACTGAGGTGAAGTAAGACAGCCACAGATAAACTGTGATAAAAGCTGCATGAGACGGTGACACAGTCACAGCCTGAGAATTACAACTAAAACTACAAAAGCACAATTAGAGCGAAAATAGCAGCGTGTTATTTCCCGTTCCACGCGTGGAGTATTGGCGTTACTGTAACGCGTTACCGCCCAGCACCGGTGCTGCTGCTGCTGCTGCTTGGCCCGGGACAACCGAGGCTCTTTTCATCTCGACTCCAGTGCACAAACATACAGCTTAATGCGACTAGTGTTCCCCCCTTTTATTGGGCTCACCATGGCGACCAAGTGCTGGGCTCAGAAATGCACTCCCCATCAATGAAGGGAGAAGGAGTTAACCCGTGAGAAAAAAATAATATAAAAGCAAAAACCAGAAAATTCGGGTTAATGTGTGATAGACCGTCAGTGATAGACTTTGTGAGTTGTGGCAGAAAGTTGTGACAGACTGAAATGATGTGTTTTTAGCTCTAAGGATGATGCTGTCTGCTTAAGTAATTGCTTGTGACCGGATCTCTTTTTTTACATCTGCGCATTTTTTTATTTCTTAGAAAAATCAGTCGTTTTAGTTTGAGTTTTCCTGACATTTCTGTCCTTGGAGCAGCTCCAAAACAAGAAAACAGAGAAACCGGTCGACATTCATTCAAATCCAGGCTATTTATAAGCAATCACGAGCTTCGTCTGCCTTGATGAGTGCAGTTTAGGAGCGGGCTGCGGTCGCGCGGGCTGCTGCTGCATATAAACTTTAAACAAACTTTGCAGCGGGCGAGATCGATTTATATTAAACGATTTCATATTGCACTTGCCTACGCGATCCCTCTGGAGGATTCAACCGAGGGGTCTCTCTCTCTCTCTCTCTACCTCACCCCCCAGCCCTCCTCCTCCTCCTCCCCCCTTCTCTCTCCCTCTCTCCCTGCTTAAAATGTGATTGATTGCACTTTTCTTCGGTGGACATTCACTACAAAACAGCTCAGCTTATCCATCTGGCCGCTATTTATATAAAAAACCAAAAAAAAAAAGAGAGAAAGAAAAAGCGAGGGCGCAAAAGCAAACAGCGGCGCGCGTATTGATTTTTACGCATTCATGGGAGAAAAAAAAGGGAAAGGACACGCATTTGAAATTCGGTTTTAAATATAAGTTACAGAAGATGTGGCCGCACATCGGCGCAGAAATATCATTTAAAGCAACTAAGAGTCTGTAAGGAAGGAAGCGGTGTTGGAGCTGCAGCAGAGAACTGCGCGAGAAGGCGATAAACTCCAACATTCCTCGAGCGTAAAAAGAAAATCCGCATAGATAATTGTTGACTTACCTTGTGTCCAAGAAAAAGGGGGAAATAGCTTCACATTGTTCACACGCAGTCTGTAAATGGTTATCTCCCTTTCCCTACGACTCGGTGCTCCCTAAGATTTTCTTTCCTCTGCCTCAACTGAGCAGGAGCACTCCTCGGCTCCCGCTATTATTTTCACTAAAATATATGAAAATTTATGCAAATGAAAATCAGCACTAACTGTTCGTCTCTTGTTATACTTGGGGATGATTTTTTTTCCTCTCCCCCCTTTTCTTTCTTTCTTTTTTTCCTTGCATACAAAATAAATGAACTCCCCCAGCAGGGAACTTGGGGACCTTTTTATAATAAGCAAATAAATAATAAACACATCATATATCAGAGAGGAGGTTTTTTATATCTGCGCACGGTGGTTTCGGGGAGCATTTCTGAACTGGCTTTTGACTCACCCTTTATATATATTATGTCTTTTTTTTCGTTTTTGAAGGGTTATCTCGTGCATGGAGCCCTCTCCTCTCCTCTGCATACGTACCCTGGGTGTCACGTTTCTGCTGGCCGCCTGAGACGCCCTTTCAAAGCGTGCAGTGTGGATTGAACAGCAGTAATTTAGACAGAAATCCTCACTGTATATTAATGAATAGAGGGGCCCCATGGCTCTGGCCCCTAGCCTGCCTATTCAATGTAAACAAATCCACGAGGCTCCCTCGGTTTTGAGCCCAGTCCAAATTAAATCTACTGGGATGAGAAGAAGAAGAAGAAGGGGGGCACTGGCGTGGAGTACACTACTACTACACTGCCTTATATTCAC
Source organism: Lates calcarifer (assembly GCF_001640805.2). Lineage (NCBI taxonomy): Eukaryota > Metazoa > Chordata > Actinopteri > Centropomidae > Lates > Lates calcarifer. Next base: position 3,485,874 of record NC_066854.1, read on the forward strand.
CCTTAAATCCCTTTTGCAATAAAATCTTTGCATCATCAGCTTTGCTTTGCAGAGCTTCTGAGGTTTAACACATGACATGTGCTTCTAACCTACGTACAAAACACACCTAATCCTGACAGGGACTCACCTGCCACAGGCCCTGCTTCGGCCAGGTGCAGCAGGCTGCAGACACCTCCACACTCAAACCACCGGGTAGCGGTGGGAGCCGTATATCTGGCACTTGTTACCACCCATGGGTGCGTCCATATAGGGGTCCCACGCCCTGACAAACCACCCCCCTCCCATTCTTCTCTGGGGTTGTGTGGTCATCCTGAGGGATGGTGCACATGTTATGTTAAGGGAGATTTTTCTCCAGCTTCGTCACCTCCCCTCCACACACACACACACACAAAATCCCCCCAAGGACTGCTCAGTTTGCCCCTTGTTTTGGTTGCCACTTTCCTCTTTTCACTGTGCCTCAGTGAGGTTGCCTGTGCGCTGCATTTCCGCATGGAAGCATCCCCGCAACCTTTGTGCGTTAACTCCTGAGGAGCCGATGCAGGGCTGCACTTGTCCCCTCTCTCTCTCTCTCTCTCACATACTGCTCTGAGGTGCATCAACTTCAGCTGCAGAATGATGGTTTTACTGGATTAAAATCACAACTTTGTATCCTCTTAAACTTTAAATTATGACAAAACACTTTGTCTAAGCATTTGACCACAACATGCGTCTCATCAAGCCATGTAGGTTCATACAACAAGATTAACCATGTACCACTGAGGGCACCTTTTGTCTTCCACTCTAAGCCTTAACTATATTTTTCATCAGTGGCCCAGAGGGAATTGAATCCCTAACCATGGCAGCATTGTATTACACAATCAGGTCAGGTTTGCAGATAATTAGAATTGTCACCAATAGATTGTAAAATGTCAGAATGAAGCCAATTGCATGAAGAAAAACAGGGTAAACCTATATTTTATTGACTGAATAGAGTTTATCCTTCTGTCTGAGCTGACATGAGTCTGTCTGGTGTTAAAACTTCTTCTTTCAAACAGGTGTACTTCTATATAAACACAGAGGGAAGCCTGTATTTAAGCTTTTCTGATATAAAACACATCATTCTGTTGGTTTGACTCACGATGATCACAAACTAGAGGTCACAGTTTATCGACTCTTTTATTTACCCCCCCACCCCTGTTTGTGTACTAGTATCTCGCTACTATTTACTACCAAGTTGTCTTCCCCCGTTTTGTTTGGACTGCAATTAAAAACCAGCCAATTGGAACAGCCGGAAGGAGGGCCTCGTGCAGCCCGGAGCAAGGCTGGCGAGAGCTGCCAATCACACCCCGGGTAACCAATCAACGGGGACGCACGGGGTAAACATCCGCGCGTCGTCGGGAACTCGCGGAGTGGTGGAGGGAGAGGGTGGGGGGAGAGAAGGGAGGGGGGAGGGGGCGGGGCTACACGGCCTGTCAGGGAGAGAGAGGGAGAGAGAGAGAGAGATATAGAGAGAGAGAGGTGGAGAGAGAGAACAAGCGAATGAGAGAAGAGGCTCGCAAGCAGCGCCGTGCACTGTTATACTGGACTGTACTTCAACGGGAGTTTGCGGTTTGGCAGGTTTATATACATCAAAACAGAACAAAGAGAGAGGCTCTACAGTGCTATAAAAGAAGAGAGAGAAAAGAATAAAGCGAGGGAGAAATCTCGGCGACTGAATTACAAAAGAACTAAGGACACTCTGCTAATGTTTTTCACATCCAAAGGGGACATAAACTGGGACTTTGTACATTGTGGAGAATTTGCGAGGCTTTTTGTTTTTTGCGACCTCCAAAAGTTTGTTTGGGACAACTCCTTTTTCCTGTATATTTGAATTTTAATGCTCACAATTTTCATCCCGGCGCAGAAACTTTCCAAACGGACTGCACATGGTTTCAAAGGGCTTTTGAGAAAACCTGGATTTTTATTCCTCCATATCCATGCAGAACTGTTTGAAGTAGAATGTTGTAAATACATGCGGATTTTATTCAGTTTTCTGCCACCGCTTTTCAAGGTTTTTTGGCGTCTTTTTTTTTTTTACGCACGTCGATGGTATTTGCCAAAAACCTACCCATACTTTTAAAGTTTGAATAATTCATGAGATACAATTTGCCCGCTCGAAAGAAGTGACTGTAAAAAGGGAGGGGGGTTATCCACAAACATATTCATAAGGGTTGACGGAATGGCCACCGCGGCTTCCAATCCTTATCTGCCCAGCAATAGCATCTTATCGTCCGGCTCTATCGTGCACTCTGACTCCGGAGGTGGTGGCATGCAGCCGGGCAGTGCTGCGGTTACCTCGGGGTCTGGGGGCTACAGGGGAGACCCCTCGGTCAAGATGGTACAGAGTGACTTTATGCAAGGCGCAATGGCAGCGAGCAACGGGGGACACATGCTGAGCCATGCCCATCAGTGGGTGACATCCCTCCCGCACGCCGCAGCGGCCGCAGCTGCAGCCGCGGTCGCTGCAGCTGAAGCCGGATCGCCCTGGTCGTCGAGTCCCGTCGGGATGACGGGCAGCCCGCAGCAGCAGGACGTGAAAAACTCCGGCAGAGACGATCTGCACACGGGCACCGCGCTGCACCACAGGCCCCCTCACTTAGCTCCCCACCAGACTCACGCCGGGGCTTGGGGGAGCACGACTGCGGCTCACATTAACTCCATATCCGGGGGCCAGCAGCAGCAGCAGTCGCTGATCTACTCCCAGCCGGGGGGGTTCACTGTGAACGGGATGCTGAGTCCTGGGAGCCAGAGCCTGGTACACCCGGGCTTAGTGAGGGGGGACACCCCGGATCTGGACCACGGCAGCCACCACCACCACCATCACCACCAGCATCCGCATCACCAGCACCACGGCGGCGTCAACAGCCACGACCCGCACTCGGACGACGACACGCCGACCTCGGACGACCTGGAACAGTTCGCCAAGCAGTTCAAACAGCGGAGGATCAAACTGGGCTTTACGCAGGCGGACGTCGGCTTGGCTTTGGGCACCCTGTACGGGAACGTTTTCTCTCAGACAACCATTTGCAGATTCGAGGCTCTGCAGCTCAGCTTCAAAAACATGTGCAAGCTCAAGCCTTTGTTAAACAAGTGGCTTGAGGAGGCCGACTCGTCCACCGGCAGCCCCACCAGCATCGACAAGATCGCGGCGCAGGGGAGGAAGCGAAAGAAGCGCACGTCCATCGAAGTGAGCGTCAAGGGGGCTTTGGAGAGCCACTTCCTAAAATGCCCCAAGCCCTCGGCCCAGGAGATCAGCACCCTGGCGGACAACTTGCAGCTGGAGAAAGAGGTGGTTAGAGTGTGGTTTTGCAATAGGAGACAGAAGGAAAAACGGATGACGCCCCCAGGAGTGGCACAGACGCCGGAGGATGTGTACTCTCAGGTCGGCAATGTGAGTGCAGAAACACCGCCCCCCTCCATGGACTGCAAAAGAATGTTCAGTGAAACATAGAACAGCACACAAGAATATTTTATATGAAATTAAACTGATTAAAAAACATACAGACTATCGCCAGGATAGCCAAATTTTTTGATACTGTGATTGTGAGGGAATATGAATAAGACTGCAAATGTGTTATCTATTTTTCACCAGAAAAAAACAGAAAGAAAAAAAACAGCAACCTTTCCCCCCTTTTTCCTCCCAATCCCCTCAGAAAAAAAACGCACCGTTAACCTTCTTCCAGGCCCTAAAATGTCTTAACCTAAAAGGTTCCTTCTGCTTTTTTCTTTCAGGGGCATTTTTTAGTAGATTACTTAAAAGATGCAAGTGAAGCGAGCGACCAGAGGGTGACAACTACAAGTTCATTCCACCAGGTAATTTTGGCGCATTAAAACACACCGAGAGGAAACCAAGCATTGTTTTTTATGATTTTTTCTCTTCCCTCCACTTCCAAAAAATATTCCCCCTTCATTATCCTGTGTTTGATTGAAGAAAACAAAGGAGCAGGCATTTTGTATATTTAGAAATGGGACTGAACCGCCTACCCCACCTCCTCCTCTTCTCCCCCCTCTCCTCTCCCTCTCTTCCAATGCCCAACAATAACAAGAGGGGGGAAAAACTGCAACAATATGAAGAAGAGTGACATCCACGAAGCTTCCATCATGATTTACAGCAATTACATTTTTTTTCTGAGGTGGATTGCATGGTTTCGTTTGACACACACACGCACGCGGAGGATTAGGGATTTTTTGTTTTTCTCTCCCCCATGTTGAGGCCCTCATGAAAGAAAAGACAACCAGGACCAGGACTGTCCCCCCTCCCTCCTTCCTCGCCTGATCTCAAAGATCACCTTCTTTGGGTTTTTTTTTAATTATTATTATTTAATGGACTTTGACACCGTGAGTGGATTTCTTCTTCTTTTTTCCAACAAATAGAGCATAAGACATTTGAAAAGACTTCAGCTGCACTTATTTGAGAAAAAAAATCTGAAAATCTGTTGCCAAGTGTGACTGAGTGGGTGCTGTGGATATACTATTAATGCTGCCCTTTCTAAGCAGTATTCTTTGGTAGGTTTTAATAAACAAAAACTCTGTAAAGCCGGCAATATAGATCACTAGATCAGATACTGATCTGAGTTATTTACTTTATATTTTTCATCAGAATGACTTGTTTTAATATTTTATTCGGAATACATATGAATTATTCCAAACGGTAATTTATTTTCCCCCCAAGGAACTTGTGTAAGATGCTTTCCCCTTTTTCTTGTTTTATTTTTTTTCCTTTATATATTTTTTTTGTTGTTGCCCTTATTTGTTTTCATTTTGTATTATCGTTTCTAAAGGAGCACAAATCATCATAAGCTGACATTGACCGTTGTTCTAGGTAATAAGGGTATATTTTGATGTGATCATTTGATTGTAATTTAATTTCAGTAGTGGTTCCGTACGAGCTGATTGAGACACAATAAATTTGTTAGAATGAAATGCAGTCATCCTGTGTTTTGAAATTTATACTCCTACCGTAAATATTTGTGTCTTTTATTTTGGAAGGGGGAATTACCCTGTGTGCTATTTTTTGCATGCAGAAGCTAATGAAGAAAATGGTGGACTATTTTGTCCCAGATGAAGCTGCGAGCTAATAATAACCTCTGTTATAATAAAGCAGAGCAAAGGCTGTGTAGAGAATGGAAATATTCCACCTTTAAAGCTGCAAAATGTGATTTTATTTATTTAATAAATATAAAAACGATCGTATTTATATAGAATTCGCGGGTTTAAGAGCTCATACGATCCCACGTTATCGTCTGAGCTTAAATAAATGTCCACCACGGTTTGTTATCATGATCCCATAACTGTATATTACCATTTAAATGAAACAGTGCGGCTGCAGTTGCAGGGCCTGCACAATGGCTCGTCTGTTTGTTTACATCTGCTGCCTCTTCAGGCCTTGGGCAAAAAGCACGAGCCCATAACCTCAGCCTGCAGCATGGACGACTTATATTCTGTAGTAGGAAAACCAAAATTAAAGAGCATTGACATTTCTTATAGAGAGAGAAAAATCGAACGGGTAATAGACGCGTCCATGTTGTGTGTGTGAGTGTGTGTGTGGGGTTGATGTATAGCCCTGACTGCATGTTATGTAATATTTACGTTGCAGCTTATATAGTCCAGACACTGCATCACACCACACTGATAAACACCTAATTATCAGGCTGCTTTATGAGCGACCTCTTCAACACAAAGCTCTAATCTGCAAAATAATTGATTTACATTCACCGGAATAACAAAAAGCAGCATTAAGCTGTCTGCTCTGAAGATTATGAATGAGTGCAGGAACTAAAAGTGTCCTAATGCTTCCCCAGCTCAGCCTCTGCAGGTGTGTTCTCCAGGTACTGTGTTAACTCTGAGCTGACATGTTGTTGTTTTAGTATCCGGGGCACTGGGTCACACTCAGCTTATTGACTGTGTCTGTCCAAAAAGCTGAGCTCAGCCCCTCATGGCTCAGCCTCCAGTACAGTGTAGATACTGAGGATGAAAACAGTGAAGGGCTGTTTGACGCGGATTAATATCACGACTGTTGTGTGTCAGGACTTTTTGACAGGGCTTGGAGCGGAGGGGTTTTTGCGGGACAGGCCCAAGAAAGCATGAGAAAATAGAGGCACTGATGTAGCGCGTGTGACTGTTCTGTATTATTCTATTTCCCGTAATAATACTAAATGACTCAGGCTGTACTTTGGCTGTGCTTTATAATTTATTTTATTTCTAACAACTGGACTATTTTTCGTCACGGCTGCACTAAGAGGCAAACGTCTTCCTGGGTTTCAAACTTTTTTTTTCTCTCTTGCACGCCTATTCAGCAAAACTCACAAAACGTGTCCTCGCGCTGCAGGATTTGAATTTCGCGGATGATTTCCCATACTAGTTGCTTAGCAACTGAATTCAATGATATAGAGAAGTAGGCATCATTTTTCTTTGTCTCCATTAGTAAAAGTGGCAGCAGAGACACGCCATAACACGCAGCCCCTCAAAACTTTCTACATCCCACTACATTTATTTACAAATGGCGTTAAGGTCGTTTCGCAAGGTCGTTTTAAAACGTTAAAGAAAATAATTGAGGCTAATTATGAGGCAAAATAAGCTTAGACTGCTCATTTATTTGTATTTAAACTAAAACTGTTGCATGATAGAAAAACAATAATATGCTTTTCTGTCACGTGCACATGAGGCTGCACTGTGGCCTGATGTTGTTTATATATGTCCTTTGCTCATTATGTATGCAGTTCCTGCTTCTCTGTAGAAAAACCCAATGCAAAGTCACATGACCCGCTAAAATAAGCCTGGCCAACTCACAAGACCTTCACCACAGAGAGGAACACTGGAGGTTCCTCTCTGTTCTCCTGCAAGTTGACTACTACAAATCCCAGACCTGCGCGCGTTTACACGCATGTGGATCCCACAAAAAGCAGCCTGCAGCTTGCATGGCTTTTTAGAAAATATACAAATCTAGTGAGAGTTTTTTTTTAACCAAAGGCGACACAAAAAAGAGTTTCAAATCTCATAATGGGTTTTGATCCGCCTATTCTCCAACAGCTTTGCTTTTTTCATGGGTCTTCAAAACCACGTTGGCAGCATGCAGCATGGGTGTGTATACGGCAGGCCCTACGCGTTTATGTGTGTGTTAGTGTGTGTGCACCGGTATGTTCAGGCCCTGGGAGCATTTTTTTTTTGTTTTCCCCCCTCGCCAGTGATTTAGGACGCCAGTGGCCCCAACGTGGCTCGTCGCGCCCATTCGCTCTAATTAAAGCGGGCTCGTTGTCACAGCGCTCTGCCCTTTAAAACAAGACCTGAGCGGTGCAGGGGAAGTGGAGGGATCTGTCCTATAAAAACCAAACTTTTTCATGTCTACTTATTGTTCATATTTCACGTGGCTGTCAACAGCGTGCGCCCTTCAATCAGCCACTGACACTGACATCAAATATGGCCACATAAATCTAATAAAATAATCTAATTCCACAGATTTATATTTTATACAGACTCCTGAGCAAATAATAGTCTTTAAACCTAACTTGAGTGTATTTCATTATTTAACTGCTGCTGATTTACAGCTGTAAATATGATGTAACGTGCTTATAACGTTCATTTAACACACTTTAGTTCACTTTTTAATTATAACACGTCTTTAATTATATTTACTATCAGTGTACATGTCTGTGTAGAGGGTGAAAGCACCGTAAACACAGGCTGTTTATACTTTTAATAAGGTTTAATATATCATACACTGGTGTAGTTACACCAGCAGTCGTGTTATGCTTCCACTGGATGTCACTTACACAGAGTAAATCCACTGACATGTATATAGCAGGTCGGTGTCAGGCTCATTCCGACCTGGTGAAAACGTGCATATACACAATAGTTCCCCCCTCTCTCTCTCTCCCTCTCTCATACTGTATTTACTCCACGTGTCGAGCACATGAATATGGATTATTCTGAGCTGCTCTCCACAGGGAGCCTTCCTCTTTCACGTCCACATGGATTTATCTCTGCTGCAGAAGAAGAGGAGACGCTCAGAAAATATCTCCTTCTGTCTGGTTGTGGCTGCTGACTTTTTGATCATTGTTATTATTATTACTGTTATTTTACAGTAAGTATAGGAGCTTATTTTTCTTTCATTCGCCCCGCGTTTGTTTGGTTTGATCACCGTGGAACCGCGATGCAAAAAAACTGTTTCACTTTTTTGAGATTATTCCGCCTTTGTTACATTATTCTAGTTTTTACATAATTAACTGCAGCAAATTAAAAGTTAAAGAATTTATAGCTTTAATTATTTTTTAACTAATTTTCTGTACATGTATCATCTTGTTATTATTTACAACAAAGCCAGTTGGCACAAGTTTGAGTTAATTTATATAAATAAATTAGCTTATTATTATTATTATTATTATTATTATTATTATTATTATTATTATTATTATTATTATATTAGAGGACACTTTTTCTCTTACTGTGACATTAAAATATTTTTAAAACCCCATAAAATTCAGGACAGTGTCTAAATAAAAGCATGAGATGATAACAGGCCCATACATGTAAACAGAGCTTATCAAGTGTCTGCTCTGGCAGCAGCAGGAAGAGAAGAAGAAGGAGAAGAAGAAGAGGAGGAGGACGTTTTTAAAATATGACGTGACTCTCGGGGGTTTCCTCTCTATAAATTGTGAAGGTCATGGTTTTCTGAGCAGGCAGGATGGATAGGTAGAGGAGGGGTGAATGGAGTCTGAAGGCAGCTCAGCCATACAGAGGTAATGTGCTTCAGCACCTCATCTGCCTGTCTGCATTTCAAACGCACATAAAGCCTGCTGTAGTCTCATGTTGTTGGTGGTGTTTTTACTCCCCTCTCTTCTTTCCAAATGCGGATTTAACGCCTTCAATGCAACAACGTGAGTGATTGTGTTAGCCTTAATTAACAATTCAAATACACTTATAACTAACAAACAGGAAAATAGCGCGGTTATTGATCATTTCTCACATGGATTTTCAAAATAAAGTGAGATGAAAAACGTTTTAAAAAAGTTTTAAAATTAAAATTGGTAAAGAAAAGTATAATATTCTTGTAGGTATCTATAGTGTTTGATTTTCTGATAATATTTTAATTTAATGTATCTCCAAAAAAACGTTTTAGTTTGTAGTTCCGTTTCACCGTTATATTCCCGTAATATTCTGTTCTTAATTATATTCCTGCTGTGAGATTTTAGAAAGCGTAACATTATCTAAACTATAAACAGTAACAGTGTAATATACGACATTTCTCTATAAATTTACTCCCATAATATTCCTTTTTGTAACTTTTACTTTATTTCTACTCTCTTGGCATCATCGTACTGACACTGAGAACTTTCTCAACACTTTACACACACAGTGCACACTGTTGTAATAAGTTGTGTTTTCTAGGGGAAGTTTTTTTGGCCGGAGAAAGAATCCCGGTTGGGTTTCTTGCTGTAGGTCAGTCTTCTACACACACACACACACACACACACACACGGATTTAAAGAGCAGAATTAAATGAATCAGATACATATTTGTTTGTGTGTGAGCAGCTTGTGTGTGCAGGTTCCTCCTCGGTCAGTAATTTATCTCGGTTGTGTTGCAGTTGTTCACTGAGAGAGATTTGGTGTCTTAACTGAAGGTTGCAGCAGTGACAAACAGGCCCACACCAGGACCAGGAGAATAGATTTCTATACTACATGAATGTTTGTATTTACATTATTTATCCCTGCTCGCAGATAAAACTTATTCTATTCATAATTAGGTTGCTCAGAAAATAGACTTATTTGTTTGTTACGGCCAGTGACAGACAAGAATCAGCATTTTAATAGTACAGTCACTTAAATAATTGCATTGAACACATAATTAATGTCGTTTTTTTCAAATTATTTATCACATATTTATCAGCATTAAGAACATGAATTAAATAATTATTTGTCAATATTTTTTCACGATAAAGGAAACTTTTACGTTACTAATATAATTCAGATGTGTTCACTATAAAACCCCCTCTCTTCTTGATGATGAAATCCACAGGAGTAAATGTCTCCTCTGCAGCTTCCCTGACCTTACAGCGCCACCCAGTGGCCGCCTGAGCTGACTCCACAATTCAAACGCTCCTGTCGTTATCTCCACCAGAATCAACTGCTAATCAAAATTAATTACTAAAGATGACATTTTGATGTGTGAAGATTTAGATTTTGTAACGGGGTGTAGCCACTTTACATGTTGTTTAAGGCAGAGTTTGTCTTTTTATGAACTTTACTCTGAAATTTCAGGCATGTACACATGAACAGGAAGTCTGTTTTAAAGGATTTTCCAGCCACATGACATTACTGTCATTAGAATATGTATTGTCACTGCTTGTTTACTGTCGTTTTACATAATGCAGATAATATCAGATGCTGATTTTAGTCTCAGTCAAGTGGATACATTATGTATCTTATGTGTTATTATATATTTTTTATTTGAGTTGTTAAGTTAAATACATGTCGACACCGTCCTGTGAAAATGTCAGTCTCTCCTTATCTACAAAAAACCACTCCTGTCTTCAACCTCCTGTCAGTTTCACATCATCCATTGTACTTTCAGAAAGGTTTATTTATGTGAAGAACACATAAAGGAGCGCTTCATCCAGCAGTTACTCTGGAAAAAATCACCAAATTTGGAAGCACATCGTTTTCACTGCTGCAGCAACAACATGTTAGCTCAGCAACTGAAACACATTTAAATGGGAAAAAAGCCATTTAATGTGACACTGCCCTGATATCTAGGAGATGCCGTTTCTCTCTTTTCCTGCTCTTTTGAATATATTCTGTTATAAAAGATAGATAAATTCTGATTGTTCAGCTTTTTATCTATCTATTTGGTTTGGGGAAATTCTCCCTCTTCTTAAGCGAAATAAACCATTTAAAAACAAATTGGATTATCTCCAAATGCTTTCTCACAATGGCTGTTTCTCTCAGCTCATACAAAGTTGACATTTTGGAATTACATGGGTTTTTCCTAAGTCATAGTTCTGGTACACACTATTTCTGAAGTTGTATCACCACCTTAATTAGTTTCCTGCAGAACTCTGTTGTGCAACTTTTCTGTTTTTATGCAGCTGTTTGTGTCAAATTAACCTCAGTCTCATACATGCAACCGTCTCGTTTCAGGGTCAAACACGTGCTCCACCCGATGCCGATGATCCGTCACAAAAGACGGCCCGGCCCTGCTTTATCAGTTGCCATGGGAACCAGGAAGCTAGTTAGTGATCTTTCACATCTTCTCCTGTTGTTTATTGGTGTGACATGATGAAGAGGCAGCTTTTCATTCAGCGCACATGTGTTTGGAAAGCATTGTGCAAAGGCTGTGATACTCTCTAAGAATTAGGGCTACTTTGTTGATGCCGATGGTTTCTACAATCACCCCCATGGATGAGGCTGCTGTAAGGTGGCATCTTGTGAAGCTTTACATGCTATATTTTACTTGTAGAAGAAAAATTACATCATTTAGTGAAAGTAAAAGTAGAAAAATGTGGGAGTCTTGCAATGAAAGAGTGAGCAAAAGTATTAAAAAGTGAAAGAGTTTCTGTTCATTATTCTGAGGAGTTGGTTCACTTGTGATTAGTCCAACTGCTCCTTTTTTTTACATTTTTATTTACATGTTATGACCATAACCTTGTGTAAAGCATCAGTCTCCAGGGGTCAGAGTTTGATAAAAGGTGTAACATTTCAAAGAAAAGATGCATTTAATGTGAATGCCCCTCTGAATAATTCTCCTACAGGAGCTTTCTCTGGCATGAGTGGCATCTGTACATAAAGTTATGTTTGAATATGACTGCCCAGTGATAGTAAGCGCAGCCTATGATGTAAAAAACTTCTCAGCCCCTACCCATAATCCCTCTCACCCAAGATATTGAACCCAGGCCCTGCGTCTCGCAGTGAGATTCTCAGCCGCTTCCAAAAAGCTCCCGTGTCAGAAAGCTGGTCAGCGTTTCAAAAAGGACTCCCTGACGTTTGTAGAGACTCGACGCCCGCAGCCGCCAAACGAGCCGGTGCCAACAATCGCTGTTTATGTTGGCTCTGGGAACCATCGTACAGGGGGAGAGGGATTCAGAAGTTGCCAAGTAATGACTTACTAACCTCAAAAAGCAGAAAAAGAAGAAGAGATTCTCCAAAGACGAGCCAGGACTTTCTGCTTCTGAGCACAAACATCACATGGAGGATGACTCCTTTCTTGGATAGATTCTGAGGCAGATGTTTTTGTAGTTGAGGCGTTGAGTTAATGCTTTTGGGGACAATTTTTGATGTTCACTGTTGAGTTTAGTTTGATTTCAGGATATTAAAGTTTTGACATCACCTAACCGAGATCAGTTAGATCAGAATCTGTTTTGGCTTTCTGAGACAGTTACAAATCCTTCCTCCGTCACATTAAATCATATACGTGTGTTTACAAGCATATGTGTGACTATGAATGTGCATTAATGTGTGTGTGTGTGTGTGTGTCTGTGTCCTGTCCTATCTGAGTCCTAGGCGGTGGTGAATCTCCACAGCAGGCGGATCAATGATTGGGGACAGAGACAGGGGTCGGCCGGTCCTCAGGGGTCCACCGGTGACATCTCCTGCTGCAGCTCGCCGGCCGGCCGCCAGCTCGGGTCAGCCATCCCAGCAGGCCGCTCTCTCTGGCAGCAGTTACCAAGGTGACAGCATGTCAGCGCAGCCCCGCAGCGCCGCTGAGGGCGGGAGGGTGAGGCGGAAGGGAGCGAGCGGGGAGCCCAATGCATCACCAGGTCTGATGGGTTTGTCAATACTGTTTAGATCCAGGGGGAGCCGGGCCCGCCGTGACACACACTGGGCCCCTCCAGAGAGCCAGCATCAACACACACACACACCTTCACCTGCAAACACACAGGCAAACATGGCAGAGAAAGGAAGTCTGTTGTATGAAAAGTGTTCAGATCTGAACATTTTGGTTTTGAAATACTCACCATACACACGCATAGCAGGACACACCAACCAGTTCTGTGTTGTAGTCTCATATTTAGGCACAAACATACAAGAAAGACTCAAAAAACGCACATGCAGTTGCTTGCATTTATGAAAGAACATGAACACTCATAACACAAACTTGTTTTTGTCATTTAGGAGGACATAATGCTGACTTTAATTCACTTCCAGGAAACTTAACCACCCTGTGCTTAACCCCAACACTAACCAGAAAAACAAGTCTTAGCACTAAAGCTTATAGTTTACCCTGCAGGGACCTGCAACTGTAACCCTGTAACATGATTAATACAAGTACCTGCACACACACATATACTGGACAATACACACACAGTGCACATGCAACATCCAGCATGTGTTTTGGCTTAGAAACACGCAACATGTACATCCACATACCTGTGACACAGGATACACATACAGGATTGTGTTGTTGTCTTTACACATTTCCACACACTCACATGTAGGCACGAAATACTAAAATGTCTCCTTCATATACAGTCATGAGCAAGTAGATACACTACATTGTCATTTAGGAGGACACTCATTGATTTACAATCATCACCTGGAGATTTGCTGTAACTGTAACCACAACACATCCAACCCCGAAACGTGACAAAAGCCAAATCTTAACCCTAAAATGTAATAGTTTACCTTGTGGGAACCAGCATTGATTTCCCACAGTATGAATGCATGTATTATGTATATTACATGTGCAGCAAATGTATTTAGACTCACAAACATTCATCATACACCTACACAACACACACATATTGTGTTGTGGTCTTATTTACTTGTCAGCAGTCTCACATTTTGGCACAAAAATACAGGAAAGACATGAAACAAATCATCATTCCCTGGAGACTTACCCTGGCTTTAACCATAACCACTACATGCCTAACCCCACCCTAACCCTAAAATTAAGCGTACCCTAACTTTAACCAAAAAACCAAGCATGCATCCCAATTTTCATACTACACACTAATTCTAAGCAGGTTTGAGTATGCCGTGTGTTCACACTGGAGACGTGACAAACCTACCTACTGAAAACATCAGTATGCACATTAAAGAGTGAACTGATGATGTGCACCATTTCCTCATGCACAAAGGAAATAGAAGTTTTACTCAGCTGCAAAAATATTTAATAAACTGCAAATGCTGGTGAGTCAGCTCCAGAAATATCTGAGAAAACAAAACGGAACATGTCAAATATTTGGAAAACCATTTTGCTTTTATTTGTTTTTGTTAAGTTCTAAAGTTTCATTACTGTCACGGCATCACTTTCTGTTTAAACTGTTATATGTTAAGTGTGTAGTATGGAGCTGGGAAACAGCCGAAGTTTAACCCTAAAACTGGAATTCTTCACCTTGTGGGGACCTGCTTTTTGAAGGGAGTCCTCACCATGTTCGTATTTGAACAGATTTTTGTCTCCATAAGATGACTAATACAAGTACACTTGCAAACACACATTGGCATGCATATAAACACTGATGTAGGCTTAGCAACACACATCATACACGCAAATAATTAGTAATAGTCTGTACTGTAGTGCACATCAACATTTAGGCATAAAAGTGCATGAAAGACATGAAAAACTCTAGACACACAGACATATGCTCCTGATAGTCAGAGACTGCATGGATGCATGGATTAAGCTGTCGGTGCAGGAGTCGAGAGCGAAGCGGCAGATAAACATTACTGTACTGTGTGCTGCAGGAGCAGAGAGAAAGAGGGAGAGGTGAAGGAAGAGAAAGCACGACTGTGCCGTCTGACTCTGTATCTCATTAACCAGAATGTGAGGGGGAGGGGGTGGGGGGTTGGAAAAGCAGCATCAGCTACGTTTGGCTCAGAGGGGCTGGCGGTGTAACCATTTCTAGGCCGTGGATTTAATAGATTACTAATGATCGGCCACAGGTATTTCCAAGTTAGATATTAGAGGCAGGTCCCTGGAATGAGATCATTTGCTAATCCGTCCATTTTCCCCTCTCTTGAAACCCACTTTGATATATGAGTAAGAGCAGGGTATACATGTTTGGATTCAAAGCAGTTAGTGTTAGTGTGTGTCTGAATGGGGGGAAGGAGAGGTTTACAGCTAATCTGGCGCTGCTATCTTGGTGTGGTGAAGGTGTTGTAAGTACAGAAGAGGAAGGTATGAGGATATACCGAGCACTCCTGATTCCTCGTAGGCTCTGTATCCAATCTGACCAATCCTCTTAGCGAGAGAGAGTTGAGCTCTGCCCTCCCCAGAAAACTCTCTTTTTCATTCAACCTATTATGTCAATGTTTAATGCCTGAGGAGGGAAAGGAGAGAGGTAAAAATATTATGACTGTAGCTTTGACAGAGCTTGTTTGCCACTAATACCAGAGTGTCGAACTGCTACTGTCAATTTGAAGCCACACGACAACGTCTGCGTCTGCTGCAGTTTCCCCCCTTTTTGTTACAGTAAACATGAGCTTTATGGCAAAGTGAAATGCCTGATTCTGATTTAAACAATTTACATGTGCAGCGCCTTAATGCTCATCTCTGCAGCGGCAACTTACACATTAGCAAACACAGAGGTTGCTTGCACTCAAACATGGGTGCCATTCGAATGGCTTCCGCTGCCGTTTAAAAGCTTTGCTCACTGAAATAAAAGTAATTAATTGGTGTTATACACCAAGGACATAATTATCTTTTCCAGTAACTGGCACATATTTAATTACCAGTAATTGTTCCCCGAGCCTTGTTCAAAAGTGTTGCGCGCCAGACAGTTCTGATATATTATACACTAATCCTGCACTTGATACTCAGTCAATTAGGAAATGTGTGTCAAAGACCAAGCATGTAAACAGCATTGTGGAACACACACACACACACACATCCTTTTGAGACATAACGCCGATGTGGGCCTTCGTCGGTGTCCTCACACACACACACACACACGCTCCCACACACTCATCTGTCTCACTGCTCTGCACTTTGTTTTCCTCCTCAGGGTACAAATCTCTACCTATCCCATTCCTTCCCAAGGTGTTAATGCCTGCCAGATTGGAGGAAAGTAATTTGAGATCATTTCGCAACAAAGGCCGCAGATACTGATTAACACGGGGGGCTACTTTCTAGCCAAGTGGCGTGGTCCCATTTAAAAAGCGTCAGGAGCTAAATTTACTCCCCTGTGCCTTGGGGTGTGTGGGGCCAGAGGCAGCAGTGGGGCCCTTGAACATGAGAACAGGGTTTAATAAGTAAACAGGAGAGGCAGAGAACAGTGCTTCTGATCAGGGCTTATTTGCCCAGCCGAGCCCCTGGTACGCGCTACTAGCTGATTAGCCCTGCCGATTGTACCTTGTAATTGCAGTGCCTTGACCCCCTCTAGGCAAATATTAGATTTTAGTGGTTTAACCTTTCCAGTCGTCTGAGCGGGGTAAATTGCCCAACCAGATGTTAAGGAGCCCAGCAGTAGTCCACAGCCCTTCTGATCAGCAGGGGAAAAAAGCTCACAGATTGAACCTTTTCTTTTTAATATTGTCTCAATTTCCTCTGGCCTTTCAAGCTGATTTTTCGCAGCGGTTTCCTTCCCCGAGAAACAGTCATACTCCGATTCTTATCCACCTCCTCTGATGTCAGGTTACAAGCGAGACATATTATTTAAAATCAGTCCCGTCACAGTCATTAGTGAGGGACAAATGATCAATGAAAAGATCAATGGCAGATATTAACCTAGCAATCAGTCCTTCAGTTCAATCACTCCAGCAATTTGTCAGCTGGTGAGGTGCAACACATCCACTTGAACAGGTCTTTCCCCAAATGCTATGGGAAAAGAAGATGCTTATTTCCATATAATGGCTTATAAAGTCACTCACTGCACTTAAAAAGCACCAAATGTTTTTGCAGTTGGTCACTGTGCAAAAGTAGATTTGGGCGCCTCATCTTAGGAGAAAACAGCAACTGATACTATTATTATTAGCCTCCTTTCCTCATCTAAAATTATCACATTTCAACCAAAATAGTTTGCAACCAGCTGCCAAAACTGCTGTGGTCAAATTTTGCATGCAACCACTTTCTGCGAGAAGCAGTAAAATTCATTTTTTCCCTTAGCCATCCAACGCAGCACACAGGAAAGATTCCCTCGTCGGTATGCTACACTGCAGCAGAGAGAGAACAACAAATTGCAGACAAAGCAACGGGGCATAGATGTCGTCAAACTGCCTCACATTCCAGCTCTGAGCCGAACACGGGGTCAAACGAGCAGCAATTATACAATCCCCTTCCTCGGATAAAAAGCATTATTTTCCACCAAATCCCCCTCTGTAATAAGGCAGTGATTGATGTGCCCCTGCATGCGAGAGCTCGCTAGAAGCGTCCGTCCAGATGAAATGGAAACAATATGAAAACATTCTCTGAGGATGGAATTTCCCCCTCGACTTTTTAGATCTCGCCTGGCATTTAAAAAATTCACCCAGATATGTAAATCTCCCTCGACCGCAAACCAAACAGCTGTGGCTGGTTTTGATCAGTCTTTGCAAACCTGTAGGTGTCGGTGCAGCCAAAACAGAAATTTGAGGAGGTCACAGACACCACCGGACAAATTAACATAAACTTCATTCCCTGATTTAGAAAATAAGTGTCTAATTTATAATCATATATGTGGTACAACCTCAGAACTTGATTACAATGAGAAAAGTGTGTATGTATGTCTTTGTGTCTGTTCCTCTGGGTGGTTTCTGTGTGTTAATGCTTTCACACATTCTTGCTTGAGTCTGCAGGCCTTTAGAGAACCCCCCCACCACCTTGGGAGTGCACTTTCTTCACAGGCTAAGGCCATTATGGGAAACTCTTTCGGACAGGACGGGACGAGGATGGTGGAGAGGGGCGACGGAAGTTTTTCTTGGGTCATTCCCAGCAGTTTCCAGAGATCTCGGGTTTCTCCTCGTCCCCGTCTCGGATCCAGGTCCTCTTCCTCCCCGTCAAGCATCTCCAGGCCCCAGTTCACCCCGCATGTAATAGTTTCCTTCCTCCCCTATAGCCTCTCACCTGAAAAAAGAGTCGGATGGAAGAAGGGGAGGAAAATAGTCATCTTTTCATCCCCGGGATGGACTGAAGTAACCCTTCAGCTGGAGAGGAAACCCAATACTGCCTTCAGCTCGCTGTCTGAGAGGACAGAAAGGAGAGGGCAAGGGGAAAAGGGGGGTAACCAAAGTGGTTCCATGTGAGAGATGGAAGTGAAGTCTGGGAAAGACGGGGATCGACACCCTGAACACCTCCTCCCTCACCCCCCACTCAAACCACCGTACAGAGTCCCATCCTCAGGCCTGGACATGGTGTAACAGACCAGCATCGCTCTGGACACTGAAGTCTGCTCTTTCATTCTGATAAGCTGCACAATGTATTTTATTTCCTTTATTATCTCTCTTTATCTTTATTTAAGCACTTTGACTCTCCTCTGTGTTTCAGAGGTGCTATTTGTTTCTATTCAGATCTGTTTTATCCAGTTGTTTATTCTCACTGCTCTATTTTATTTCACACCGTTAATTTTTTTGCCCAGTTCTTTTAAATTTTTTATCTGCCCTGTTCTATTCCGCTCTACTTTTTCCTTCTGTTCTTTTCTGCACTGTACTAGTTTATTTCTTTGCTGGCATTTTATTCTGTTCTTTCTCTTGTTTCATCTATGTAGTTTATTTATGTCCCATTCAATTGTCAGTGTCTCTGTCCTGTTCTACTGCACTCTGTATTTTATTCTATTTTATTTTTATATTGTGCTCAGCTCTACGTTGTTTTACCATTAACTATTGTTCCAGTGCTTTCTGTTCTATTTTATTCTCCTGTGCTCTTCCTCTTCTATTCAGCACTGTGTGAATTGTATTAGTTTCAGTCACAGTCATTTCTGCTCTGTTCTACCTGACTGTTTTCTGTTTTAATATGAAACCCTCAGTCTGGCTCCTGAAGCTCCAGTCTGTTCAGGTAGCTCGCTCCCCCCGTGGAGCCGTTCTGAGAAGGAGGCCTAATATCTGCAGACATCTATGGCCACCGCCCAATCTGTTGCACGCTCCATTCATTTCACGCACTGCCAGAAGTGCTTTGTAATTATCCTGATATTGATGAAGGCTGATTCCAGCAGGTAATCGCTGGCAGTTCAGCTGTTTTTACGCATCTCAGCAAAATGTCTCTATCCATTACCAGTGGCAAATTAATTTCCACTCAATGACCATACTTGTTGATAATCTACGAAACTGTGTGTGTGTGAGAGAGAGAGAGAGAGAGAGGGGAGATGAGTAATCCTTGACAGAGCTCTGGAGCGTGGCATATAACTTGGTTTACCTCACACAAAGATCACTGTGGGTGTTAGTTTAACACTGCACAGTGGACTGTAGCACACTGCTGTACGAGCCTTAGTATTACAGTTTATACATTTACTGTGGTGGTGACTGCAGCAGAGCAATGCTAGTAGAAGTAGCTGTCAAAATAGAAGAAATCACTTCAGCAGAAGTGATGTTATTAGACTAATAGTAGCAGTAAAATAACAACACCAAAATTCCAAGAGTGAATGGGAATGAAAATGGATTTAGAGTTACACATTGGAATTCAAAAAGGAGGAAACTGGAAAATAAAAATAAATAAAAAGAGGAAGGGGATTAGGACTGGGAATAGAAAGGGGAATAGGAATAGAAATTATGTGTGTGTGTGGAGTGTATAGGTGTGGCAACAGATGTCCTCTAGGTGGAGGTTACAGCACCTTTGGCCTGCTCACTGCTCCCACACTGACCCTCTGACCTGACCCAGAAGAAAGAGGTGAAGAGTTCAGCAGCATGTACGATGGTGAACAGGTGGATATGAAAAATTCTCTATTTTCTTTCCTCCTCTTATTCTTCATGCACACATTTTATGAAATCTGTGAAATGAAATGTCATTCATGACATTAAGCAGATTTCAAATGGCACTGCTCCCTCACACCGACTCTGCTGTGTATCAGCTTTGACATGCAGGGAGAGTTATATTCTGTGTAGTGGTTGTTGTGTTTTACAGCATTGTGGCAGAATGGATGGCTCCAGTGGAAACTGAAACCCTGTCAGTGTTAGTGCCTCGCTCTACATTCACCTGCAGAGGGAATGGATCTCCCCAAAACCAACTGAGGTAGGATAACACTTAATCACTACCTGAGCTGAGCCACACAGGGACAAGTTTATTTCTCTTTGTTTATTGATGCACATGCTGTACTGTATGTGCTGTGCAGAAGAGCAACACGTGCATCATAAAATAATATGAAGCTAAGTCCATTAAAGATGTATGATTCATGGTGTAAATGACCACTTATACTTAGATATGCTATTTCTACAGCCTGCTGTGATGTATTGTGGTGTGTTGGAGATCCCTTCTACTGCAGCATTAAGGGGTAAATAAATATGCTTTAAAAGAGTAAATGAGCTTGAGCAAAGTGGCCCTTTGAGTCTCCATGTTTGTGGAGCAACCATAATGGATTCTTTAGAGCCGTGAACGGTTTATAGGCATGACAGCCATGTTTCAGCACGATGGGCTTATCCCTACGCAAGGCGCTAAGGATATTAGGGAATCAGCGTAAAGCAGCATGGAAATGATGACTGGAGCAAAGCCTCAGCTCGCTGGCATTATAAGCCCCCAATTCTCCAGCACTCCATCCTTGGGAAAGAGGGGGAAGGAGCGGACTTGGCACAGCTCCACAGTGTGATATCCTCCATTATTTCCTGCTCCATCGCTGTTTTAGCCGTACAATTAAAAGGATGTCGCTCAATCTGGGGATAGGGCAAATTGAGAGGAGGTCGATGTCGCCTATTGTGGCGTTTCCTTTTCAAGACGGTGCTGGAATCCCCGCTGTCCATATGGAGATCTGTTGGAACAGTTGGATGAGAGCCAACCCTCTAATGCCTGGCACTGAGCTACAGCTTCATATGAAGCATTGATGGCACATGCCAAGCATGAAACAGCCGCCCATAAGGTTCCCTAAATTAAATGCTTTTACTTTCACTTCATAGCACTGTCTTCAGTGCAAATTCACCATTTTCACAGCAACTGGCAATGTTTGGTTCTCATTAACAAGGTGTGTCTTCTCATTAACAAAAAGTGACTAAATTCTCCACTTTGCAGTCGTCACAGTGTCACTACAGTGTGTTGCAGGGTTTACTTAAGTCCACAGTGAGCTCACCAAGCGAATATCTCCACCCAATCCACCCACGGTGGCTCGCCTGTCAGAGACGGACCCCGGCAGAAGGATGATTAATGTCCCACCTCTCACCCCCCACTGTGAATTAGAGACCATGGGTCGAAACTATTTTTCTTGGTGAGCAGGAGCACGCTTGTGGCTAAAAAACGGGGCAAACACTGTTTATCATCTGCCTGACGACAGCTCTCCTCGGGGCAAATTAACCACGCGTCCATATCGACTGGCACGGGCAGGGAGTCAGTGCCCCTTCACTTTGATTAATCTCCCCGTGTTCCTGTTCCAACTCTATCAAAGTAATCTAAGTGAAGACACACAGCATTGATCTGTAAACACAGCATACATACTACTGTACTAAACACACACACACACACTGTGAGAGGAAAGGGGACCATGATAACATAAACATCTGCTTATTTTTAAATATCACATGTGATTGTAGTCCCTGACTGTGTTTTCACATATACAGGTATACCCAGACATTTTTCATTATATTAAAAGGGTCTAATTACTGTTTTATCTCTGTCCTGTAGAAACCATGTGTCTACAAAATGTCAACTTGACACGAACTATCAAAACACTCATCTTCTCCTCTCATACAGTGTGTTTTTTCATGGTTTATTCAAGAAGTAGGAGAACTTTCTATATTTTCATGTTCAAGTCAAACTGACCCAGTGAATTTATTAAGTAGAAGGTGAAAATCCCAGTCTTAAAAGTTGCCCCGCCTCATCTGAGCAGCATGTAGTATGGTTAAGACTGCAAACAATAAGTAATACACGTGTACATATGCTCTTGAGCAAGGCACTTGACCTCCTGCTCCTCAACATCAACAATGGAAAAACTGGCTGTGCAGAACACATGTTGCTGCTCGATGAAACACTCACAGTCATCGCTCCCTGGAGGAATGAAGCCTATTTTCATCCTGATCTATAAACTTTGGCTAAAGTGGCAGCTTGTGCTCATCCATTCAAAGAATCCACACAAAGTGTTGTGTTAATCCATCTCAGCGCTGCCCAGCACTGACTGCACCACATATGCAAAACAATCTGTTTTATGTGTAGCCTTGCCAACGTGCTTGGCAGACGGTGACTGAGCTTTTTTTTTTATTGTGTTATTTCTGATAAGTCGTGTGGAGCCGCTACTTTAAATCCTGTGGCGTGACATTTACAGTGCCCCTCCTTTTGTCTGTGATGTTACAGATGGTGTTCACATACAGTTTGCATTAAAGCGGGCATCAGAGCCTCACAAGTGCTATGTTATTAGGTCTATGGGGTCAGAGTGGTTTCAGATAGTTTGTAGTCTGTATGCAAAAATCTGGCGCCGGACATGGTGATCATGTGGTGTGCAAAT
This sequence comes from Lates calcarifer, assembly GCF_001640805.2. NCBI lineage: Eukaryota > Metazoa > Chordata > Actinopteri > Centropomidae > Lates > Lates calcarifer. Next base: position 3,508,372 of record NC_066854.1, read on the forward strand.
ATAGAAACATTATCATTAAGTCTCTTGTGGTAAATTTGTCTCCTGTATGATGCAATATCACTTAAATAGACAATTGTTTAGGATCTTTTACTACAAGTTTGTGATGGTAAAGCAGTGAGAGTAACAAGTGAATTTGATCTTTTTTTTTAACCTGTAGACAAACAAGTTTTAAGAAGTTTTAGCATTTAAGATTTTTACGCAATGCCTGGTGTTCATTTACAACCTAAAACAAAAGGACATGAGGAATAGTTTTAGTGTGCTGGATCACTGCACATTTTGCTCTTAGCTGCACCATGTGGCCTGCATGTTTTGAATTTCCACCATCATACTGAACAACACAAGTTTCCAATGAGCTGTGGCATCTGTGAAGTGATGTGAACTGTTGACTAAAAGATAAAAAAGCTGTGTAATTGAAACAGCCTATGTAGCTCACTTTATTCAATTGTCTCAATTGTTTTAAAGTGTGTGCTCCTTGTTGGAATGTACAGTTTTTATATTTGTCTCATTTGTCATTTCAACCAGATTATGCAGCTTTGTGGTCTGTTGTCATGTGGCTTGAATGATCCAGTCCAGTGTCTTCTTTTCAGTTTTAGCTGATCTGTTTATTTGTAGCTATCTTTTTTCCTTTCAGCTGCTGATGATTTTCATCTTAATATTTTACCACTGTTTTTATCAGTAACATTTATGAGTTGTAAATCTTAAACACACTGTCATGATCACTTCAAACTTGGTGACAAAGAAGTTGTTTATGATGGCTCAGGATCTGGTATCAGTCCATTTTCTATTCATTTTCTATTCTATTATTATAGAACACATACACCATTATAATGTAGAAACCTTCCAGAAGCACTTGAATGCAACATTTGTGCTGCCTTTCCAGTCAGTTTATTTCAGAAAAAAAGTTGTACAATATTATTAAAGTAAGTTTCTATTTATTTAGTATCTTTACTTATACCTCTGACTTGAGGAAGCAATTTTAAAAAAAGGTTATAAATAATAACTAAAGTTTAATGGATATATCGTCAAAATATATGGTAGTTTGTGTTTTAACGTAAAACGCCATGTCACATGACTCTGACAACTTCCGCAGCTGACGTCAGCGCTGTCCGTGAAGATGGCGGCGTCCTGTGTGCGAACCGTGGGTTCGTTCTTAGGGAAATGTGGGAATTCCTGCTCCAGTATAAACTCAGTCACGTCGCAGTTGAGCCGGCAGGTGAAGTGTGATTTTGTCTCTAATAAACCACCCGGTCCTGTACGTAAAACAAACGTGAGCGGATATAAATGAAATACAACGCTAAAACACCGACGTCCTTGAGTTAGCATCCTCCTGCAGCTTCCTTTAGCCGAAACTGGCTTGACTGATATTTCAAATAAGACTTTGCCAACTTCACATTCGTTTTATCACGATGTGATAGACTTTTGTTTATTTTAATATCAATTGTTGAAGCCTTAACAACAGTTCGGCTGTAGTTTTGTTGCCCCATCTATTTAGCAAGCTAGTATACTCATGACTAACTGTATTTATGTCATAATAATGGTGCTTTTCCTCCTCCCCAGGTCCTGCGCAGGCAGATCTGTGTGAGCTCTGCCCTCCACAGAAAGAACCAGTCGAACAGAACACCGCCGAAGTTCACGGCGGAGTTTATTGAGCAGCAGGTGGAGGAGTTCAACATCGGGAAACGGCACCTGGCCAACATGATGGGAGAAGACCCGGAGAATTTCACCCAGGAGGACATTGATGTAAGACTCCCTTCACTGTGCTTTCATCCATCAACTGGCTTGTGCAGACCAGTCTTGTAGCCCCAGTTCTAGTGGTTTTTCATTCAATGTCAGTGGCTCCAGTAAGCTTTCCTTATCTCTGGAGCTGATGAAACCTTTTTAAAATCAACAAAATATTCCCAAAAGCTCGTGAAGTTGACCTGTAAGGAATAAGGACACAAGTTTTGTTAAGGATGCTTCAAGGGAAATTTAAGACACAGGTGTTAAGTAAAGCAGGATGATTCAGCTTCTATCCATTTCATAAAAACCTTCCCTCAAGTATTCTGTTCTCCACTTATGTTATAATGTATTTTTGGAAATAGATTGATGGTTTCAGTGGATTACAAGTTTTCTGTCACACTGAATAATATTTCTAGGTGCTAAATGTTAAGTATGTTTTGTTAGGAAATTACTGAACCTTTTTAAAATTGTATTTGTCTGTTTTTAAATGTTATTTTATTTGATTCATTGAGCCATGGAGTGCCACATTTGTGTTAGGGAAATTGGGATGTAGACAAGCACTTTGTTGGTTTTTTGCAGGATTTGTTGACAATAAGTTGTTTTCATAGTCACGTTAAGTTTGATTGTGACTGTCTGTTTGGTAATTTACATCATTTTACTGTCTTATTCCACATAAGAGCTCCTCAGTTGTTGTTGACTGGCGAGAATTGCAGTCTGAAGTTCTGCAGCCAGGTGGTACATTTTCATCAGTCTTTGGATTTCACATTGATAAACTGGTTTACAGACAGGTATTCATAAGAGGTGTACAGCTATTGTAATAGTTTTTGATGGTCAGTCAGACAGCCCACATGTGCATCCTCATTTATCTTCCCCTCATGAGACAAAGACTCAAAGCATATAAGCATTAGACATATTGATTAGCTTCCACTTTTCAGGCTGGAGAGGTTTTTTGTTATGAAGCTGCTCTCCTCACATCATCATCATCTTTAGCACCAGTAGACTCCACCAGCAGCAGTGAGGTGGGGCCACCTCTGGCTAATCTTCTGCGTCAGGGATATTAGCAATACCCTCAAACACACACCCACGTTCCTGTTTCAGATTTTTGCAACACATTAGCCCTCGCTGCTCCAACCATTTAGCTTGATTTCCCACTCTCCCCTCGCCGGTCCCCCAGTGTCCCTCACGTGTAATGAAGAGAGCAGTTGGTGCCAGGCTGTGAAAGCCAAAGCGACGGCTAACAGCCCAAACTCAGATGTGACGAGGGAAAGAGGAAAATTTGGGAGGACTGGTGAGGTGCGGACTGGGACACCTGATAAATTCCGCCTTGGTTTGGAGTCCAGACTCTTCAGGTGTGACGGTGATAAAGACGCAGGAAAAATCAAAAGGATGTTTTCAGCCAGGAGGGAATATACATGTTAAAATACCTTTTTGTAAGAGTTACAGCTGCTCCATCTGCTCATATCCAAGTTGCCAACTATTAGTTTGAGCCAACATTCAACATCCAATCAGCTTTTTTTTAAAACTAATAATAAATGATAATTACATTTAAGTCCTTTATCAAGCTTTATCTCTTTTTTCATCATTGTAAACTTAATATCTTTAGGTTTTAGACTGTTGGTCCAAAGGGTGAAACAAGCTATTTCAAAGCATTTACAAATACTTGTCTGTTATTTTTTGTTGATTATCTATTCGATTATAATTGCCTGAGTGGTGATTCTTCATTCTGTGGTCGAACATTTTTTTAGGCTATTTAGCTTCATTTTTAACAGTCTGCTGGCCTGTCAGAGCTTTGTATCGCTCTTTGTTCAGGCAGGAGATGTGAGAGAAGGCGACAAGTTTCAGAGACGATTAAAAAAAAAAAAAAAAAAAAAAAAAAGACGGTTTCAGTCGTGTCATCCAACATGTTCAAAATTTAGCATGATTGATTTCACCATGTCGTTGAAATTTGTAAAATTGGACGCCCTCCTGCGCTGTGGCGCCACTTGGTTGTGCTGGTGTCTGATAGACTGCCACTCTCCCTCTTTCCTCCTCTGTCACTCTGTCTCTGCCCCTCAGGGAGCTCTGCCATATTGTGCAGAGGCTCAGGGGACGCACAGGTGTGTCTTCATCTGTTCCCTGCTCCTCTCTGCCTGTCTTTACCTTTTCCTCTTTTCTTTTTACCCTTTAACTTCTCCTCAATTGTCTTCCTCTTCCTGCTTCTCACCTCTTCACACACACACACACACACACACACACACACACACACATTTTTTTAGTCCTTCTCTTCCTGCTTTCCATCGTTTTGACAACCTTAAAGGCAGCAACCTGCTCCCTGTGCGCTGCACCTGCTGCCTCACTAATTGAACCGACAGAGAGGAGGAAAAAATGAAAGAGGAGGAAGAAGAGGAGCGGAGAGATGGTGGGATGGAGGAAGGAGCGAGATGAACAGACTGTCTTGATGAGTGTGGCGGGGCCAACACACTTCCCGTCTCCCTCTCTTCTCTCACACACACATTTACAGTGCCATCTGTAGCCCTGCTAACAACACGGACACACACACACACACCGAGCAGAGGATGAACTTGGAGTGAACTGTTGGACATCCACAGTGTCCTCTGCTCACTGTCAATAAAGCCAAAAACTTGTGCCTTTTTCTGCTTGTTTTCTCCTCTAACTCTGCAGTAACACACACACACACACACACTCGCCTTTCCTTGAACCCACCAGCAGATTGTGCCTCTTCTTCTGTCACTTTCGCTGTCGTTCGTTGGTGTGACCTCTGTTGTTCGGACATGTCAGCATCGTCATAATCTTCCATGAGCGCGTCTCTCAAACTGCCATTTCTTCTTCTTTTGTTTATTAATTTATTTCTTGTCTCATCCTCAGAGGAGCATTGCTTACCTCTTCCCCTCTGGCCTGTTTGAGAAGAGAGCCCTGCCCGTCATGAAGGTACGTCTGTGAGTTAGACTCATCGAAACCTATCACGTATTTGATTGACATTAAAGTTTAAAGACTGAATTATTAGTTTTTATGATATAACTTCATATCAAACTGATGTAAGTTGCAATAGTTGGTGTCACCAGTATGTTAAGAGTGTTGTTCCATATTAAAACTAGACAAGAAATTGTCACTGAACATTTTTTCCTAACCTAAAGACTCACAAGATGATTTAAGAAATAAATGGAATGAATTGATTTCCTGCTTCAAGACATGTATGCTTCACTTGATTTCACACAAAATCTTCTCTCTTCTCACTTCCAGCATCCAGATGAAATATTTCCAAAGCAGAAAGGTATGTAATCTGTGCACCTGATGATTTTGTAACTGTAGGTGAGCGCTGCTTCTTAACTGATCATCTTCTCTGTATTTAAAGCCGTCCAGTGGGGAGAGGACGGACGGCCTTTCCACTTCCTTTTTTACACCGGCAAACAGTCCTACTACTCCGTGATGCATGTGAGTACTGCAGGCAGCTGTGGCCTTAAACAGCACTGTCAGGTTTTTGTATACGAGGTGAAGGTAAATCTTCATCCAGCTCAGAATCCCCAGTTCTTCCTCACCTGCTCCTCCCTGCCTCCTGCACCCTCGGGTCATATCCTATTCAGAGAGAGTGAGTTGAGAGAGGGCTGCGCTGTCCCCGAGGAGAGGCAACGTCAGATCATCTTTTCAGCACAGCTGAATAGAGCCGGGGTGAAAGAGAGGTGGGAGATTAGAGGAAAGTGAGACAGGAGGAGGAGGAGGAGGAATGGACGGGGTCAGAGGTAGTCCAGCTTGAAGGGTGGATCACTGGAGAATGCCTGTACCTGTGCTCCTGAGGTGGTGAAGTTCATTCTCACCTCATTCTGGGACCAAAACAAGCCACTGTCAAGCTGAATGTTTGGGTCATTTAACTAGAGTGGCACTCAGTAGAGCACAAACTTCTGCCAAGGCCAAACAATCCCACACATGTCTGTGTAGCTCTTAATAAAAAAATGAAAGGAAAAAGGTTGAGCTAAATCACTGAGATCTATAAATTATTTCCTGAGAAACTGATGTAAATGTCAAAAACATGTCCAGTCTCAGAAAGTGATGAAAAATTAAAATTGTAAAGACAGTTTATAACAATTTCCAGAGGTGGGGTTGAGCAATATCATAATTACATTTCTCTACCATGAGATATTCTGTTAGTACCATGCTTGTGTTAATATCCTTGAGTGTATCAGAGCATTTCTGAGGCTCTAGTATTTTTACCATTTCAGGGAAACTGACAGTTTCTGAGGCTAATCTGTAAAATGATGAGACAGAGGCAGAAAGTTAAAGAAGAGGAAAACAGTGTTGGGTGGCGGCTAATAGAAAAGTTATTTGTAAGCCTTTGTCTTAAAGTTTGTAAAACCATGTGTTTATAGGATTTAAAATAGTTTTTAAATTAAATGAAACCTAGACAAAGTCAGTAGGAGGAGAGCCAAACTGGGCCAACAGGGGCACCAAAAATCTAATACTGCTGTTTTAAACCTGTACTGGAAGCAAACATAACAAAAAAACAGACTGAAATATTTTCATTTAAAAAAGCCAGAAAAACACATTCAGTTTTTGGTTGAGCTGGAGCGAAGGAGAAAAAAAAAACATCTTTTTGTGTCCAGGTTTAAAATCGTGTTTGAGGTGTGGCACGTCTGGCTTGTCAGGCTTTGTCCCGCTACAGGGAGCGACTCCTCCATGGGGATTTGGAGGGAGGGAGGGGGAGTGGGGTGGGGCAGAGTGAGTGAGTGAGAGAATAGAGGGGGGAGCTGAGACCCCCGGGGAGGCCTAGGGAGCAGCTACGCCTTTCACACCGCTCCTCACCTCCTCTTCCTCTTCCTCCATCCTCTGCTGTTTTTCTGCTCAGCTGTTTACTTCCTGTCTGTCAGCCGCTGACCTTGTTCAAAGACGTTTCAGAGATAAGAGACGTGCGTCTGTGTCTTAAACACAGAGAGGTATGATATCTGGATATTGGTCCAATTGCACACTTCTGATACACACACACACACCCACACACCATTGTGCCCTGCAGCCACAATCTACACCCCCTGCTGTTGGTTTAAATAGGTATGTCAGACATGTCTGAGAGCTCATGCTGCCTGTCTGCAGGATCACAGGCTCAATCCTCACTTACACCCTCGTCTTTTTCCTCTCCTCTTCGCTCTCTTGTTTGCTCCTCTTCCTGTTCTTCCTCCCATCTTGTGTCCACTCTGGGATAAATATATTTTATCTGTTGTCACCAACGTACACACCTCAGGAGTGTTACCAGGAGGGGGCAGTGGCGTGTAAAGCAGACTCGCTGCTTGGCCGCTCTCCTCTGGCTGTTGTTGGGCTCAGCGCAGCGTGGCACATTAACCTGCTCGCTGCTCTGCTGAGCCCTTTGTGACCACAGGAACCAAAAAACACCCCCCCAACCCCCTCACCCTTCACTTTAACTCCATCTAAACCTGCATATGAAATAAATTCACAACCCAAAGGTGGAGATATTCTGCTGCGGCGCCTGGTTTTGCATTTTCATTCTTTTATTGTTGCTTTTAGACTAAATTACTTCCCTTTTCCTCTCATAGCTAAAGCTCTAAACTTGAAGGTCCTGCTGTGCATATGAAGACCACTTACTGAATAGAAAGAGTGGAGCTCTAGCTGTCTGTCTCTGTAACAGCCTTGACTTAAATGTATCCAGATACTGGCCCTCTCCTCTCCTTTCATCCGGCCAATCCATGCGAATTATTCCTCACCATTGTAGGACCCAGTGTTTGCAGACGTGTAACACAAGCCCCTTATCCCCCCCCCCCAATCCTCCAACTCTTCCAACTCCTCCTGCCTTCTCTTTTTTTCTGATTTTCTATTAGGTGTTTTTTTTTCCAAAGAAAATTGGTTTTTGCTTGATGTTTGCTTTTTTGTACTCCCCCCCCTTGCTCTCCCTCCTCTTCCTCCCCCCCATACCCCTGTGTTGCTGGTCGGAGTGGCAGCGGATTAGGCACACTCTATCAAGAAGGAATTAAACAAACATCTGGTGAATAATTGACGGGGAAATGAGTTCTCACCCAGGCGCGGGGCGGCCGAGGTGGGGGTGTCTGCCTCGGGGACGTGACCGGCATGCCCACCCCTCCCCACCCTCACCCTCCTGTCTGTCTGTCTGTCTGTGCCCATCGCCATGACACGCTCCCCCTCGGGTTATTCCCAAAGCAGCGCTGATCTAATGACGAGCGACCCCCCCCCCATGAAACTGTCCCATCATTTATTTAGTTTCATGTTTTTTTTTGCTCCGGCAGGTTCCCTCGCACCTTCGCTTCAGGCCAAATACACACACAGGTGCCTGGATCAATCCAGTCCAGACGCTGTGAAGCATAATAAATTAAGTTCTTATTATTGTCTCATGTGTCATGGGCAGAAAAGACACCATAAATTTATAGTAGCCAGATGTGTATTCATTCACCAACTGTGCAAAAGAAATCCAAAAGTAAATCAAACCTTTATTCATAAATCACTGGCTAAAACAACCTTATACAGCAGAGGCTTATTTGAGAAGCTGAAACCAGGAAGTTCACAGTTTTCCTGATCATGTTTTTATAAGTGATCTGTATCAGTGGCTGGAGCATCTTTATTTTCCAAAGGATGGATATTAATCTGAAGATACAACAGCCTCCTCTGCTCTGGTTTCACATTTTCTATCACAGTTTGCTTTTTTACACCCTGTTAAGCTTTACACCATTTTGTGTGCTAGAATGTGCATATTTTGTCGTTTGCTGTCATCTCTCATGTTATTGTTGTTTCTTGTGAATTTTAGGAACTGTACAACAAAATCCAGAACTTAGAGAAGTACCAAGACCGTCTGAGAGCCAAAGGACTCTTCTCCCAGGATGTTAAGCAGATGTAAGAAGTTTTTCTTTTACAGGGAAAAGTCAGTACATTTTAATCTGTGTTAAAAGATGTATTATGATCAAGGCATGTCAGATGCTGGTATGATGCTGCAATTGTTAAGTCTAAGCAGGTTCTGTCTGTCTTTTTCAGCTCTCTAGGTTCAAGCAGGTGGCTCACAAAGGAGGAGGTGGAGGGTGTGCTGGTGGAGACCATCACTGATCACAACGTAAGAGCAGGTTTTCTCCTGGTCCTCTGCCAGTCTGTCACAAAGATGCAGAATTTGACTCTCACATGTCTCTGTCCTTCAGTACAATCGCTTGATCCAGCTGATGGAGCGCCTGCTGTCCATGCCCTACTGCGCCCTGGAGGAGGAGTTTGTCATGCGTTACCGCCAGCAACTGGAGACTCAGTCCAGGAAGCAGACGGTGCCTCCGCTGCAGAGGGATGAGAGAGGCGTGGCCTTCAGCACAGCAGAGGGTAGATACACAGCAGATACACAAAGTTACCTTTAATTTAAGACATGAAATGCAGCCCTTGTGAGTTGCAGTGTATGATATGTGTGTGTTTGTTCATTCTCAGGCCGCAGGAAGACGTCAAACTCCACTGTGGTTCTTCGAGACTGTGGCTCCGGAAAAGTCTCCATCAACGGTCAAGAGTCCATCCGTTACTTCCCTGTGCTACAAGACAGGTAGGAGAGCCCTGTGACTGTTTTCCACTCCGAACAAATAAACCTTTTCCACATCACATCCTTCATTCATAGATACCACTTCTCTTAAAATGCAAGACGTGATGTGTTTTACTCCCCCTCTCCCCCAAAAAATTAAAAAGCAGCTTTTTCACTCTTCACAGCATCGCCTCGTTTTTTATTTATCTCCTTGTAGTAAGTTAATTACACAGTTGAGTGATTGTGTGTCAGTGTGTGTGAGGCTGGTGTAAGTGTGTGTGTGTGTGTGAATGTCCAGAGCTGGTGTTGTCACGCAGTGTGAGGACGGGCTGTAATTGGAGCAGAGAGGTGACAATTGACTTTGTCAGCAGCCATAGGCCATTCAGCCTGAGACGCCATCCAGAACACAGACACTTTCTTTTTCTCACACACACACACACACACACACACACACATACGCACACAGACTTATCCTATTCCTGCTGAGTCAGAAGTTACTCTGTAATATGTGGTGGTGAGATTGTAAGAGAAAGCTTTTCACAGTGCTGGGATCCTCTATGCTTGTCTGAAAAGTCACCCAACCAGACATTAAATTAGCTAAGCCTCTGCCGTTGATACCACTATCTGTTAAATAGCACACACTCCTGCTCTGCCTATTCAGCCACATTTCATTCTTTCTCCTCCTTTTTTTATTATTATTATCTTGTGGTCATTTTCTTCTTTCCTCTCATCTTTCCCCTGCTTTTTATTCCTCAGAGAGCAGCTGATGTTCCCGCTTCAGTTCATGGACATGCTGGGACGCTTCGACCTGGAGTGCACCGTGAGCGGCGGCGGCAGGTCCAGCCAGGCGGGGTCGCTGCGGCTCGCCATCTCCCGCGCCCTGCTCAGCTTCCTGTCTGAGGGAGAAATGGAGAACATGAGACAAGGTGGGTTGTGCATGTGTGTCTGTGTTTCTTGTTTGTGATTGGACAGAACCAAAGTTAATTCAGTTTATTCAGTGACTGTGTTCAGGTCGGTTGCTGCTGGATTGGAGGGATGCTCTAAACTCTACGCTGCTGTGATTGGTCGTTTCTCCGTCAGCCAACTGATGGTGCTCTCTGCATGGAGGTCCTGTAGATGGCTAACTGGCCAACTGTTTAGGCCTTTGGCTTTGTTGAAGAAGCTACACCTTGACAAGTCATTTCACATTGTTTGATGTCGTTGCACAGTTGAACCTTTTCCATAATCTGAAATGTTATTGTGTTTTCTGAAATTTTATCATGTTTTGACCCTCAGGGCCACTTTACTGAAGGGGCCATGCACATTATTAGATCATGACTGAAACATAAACAGTGACAGAGCAGAGTACAGTGTATAATATTAGAGTGTGTTGCTGAACAGGAATATTTTCAATGAATGAAAAAAAAATCTGCTAAATTCATACAGTTTTTCTAACATTCAGATTTTCTTACAGCATTTCTCATCTCTCCAATAAGGTTTGGTTTTCCAACAAAATAGCTCTTTATTCAACTCTACTCTGACGATGGCAGTTTCATTCAGCTCTTGTTTTGTCTCATGATTTCCTCCTTCATCCATCATGTTTCTTGTTTCTGGATTGTTTTCCAGCTGGCCTGCTGACCCCTGACCCGAGAGTGAGGGAGAGGAAGAAGCCGGGACAGGAGGGAGCACGAAGGAAGTTCACCTGGAAGAAACGCTGAGGGGGAGAGGAGGAGGATCTTACCTGGAGTTAATATGAAACATTCACTCTGACATCTAGTATTAATATGGCTCCATATGAAATGATGTCAGCTGTGTCCTCCTCAGTTTATTTAAGCTCTTGAAACAACAATGGGCTGATAAATCGTCACTGACACATCCGCCATGTTTCCTCGATGCAGCTCAGACTGCAGTGTGCTTCTTTAGCCACTAGATGGAGGTGTTTGTCAAGGAATCAATGAAAAGGTGGAATATAATGATCAGTATATGAGTCAATAAATTATGTTTTTCATATAGAATATATTTTCTCTGCATCTTTTTCTGTTTCATTTTTGTCTTTGGGTATGAGCACATTTTTGCCAGCTCTCTGTGACAGTGAACTCGACAACGTTGGGGCCACATCTGACAAATCTGGGTGAGGTTTTATTTATTTATTTAGACCTGGTCCAATGTGATTTCAGTACTAAACTTTCCCGAATCTGTTGATACTCAGGTTTCCCATTTGGTGCAATAACCAACTTTAGCCATAAGATGTCGCAGAGTTAACACCAATGTTCACCAGGTGTGTCTCCGCTGCTTCGATCTGTTTCTATTAAGGAATAATTGGGTCATCAATTGAATGAATATTGATTAATACGCAAACAATGTGCTGTGCGGTGTGTCTGCTTGAAACAAAGCAATATACTGCAGCTTATATATCAAACAGAATTCATCTGTGAAAGTCAGCAGTCTTAACTTATATAAAATCCTAAACAGGTCTTGTTTTGGATTTTAGTCCATCATTTTAACAGTGGCAGGTAGACTTCCTACCTGTTATCAGGCTCGTGGGTTAGGGAGGTGGAGGCTGGGACGTGTGGGTGTGTGTGTTGGAGGGGTGGAGCCACTGGGTGATCGTCCAGACAGGCGTACTAGACAGATTACTACAGCCACCGAATACAGAAAACAGTCTGAAGGCAAACGGGTGAAGCTGGGAGCGCCGCAGCCTCAGCAGCTTGGCAGCTACCTGGCCTCCTTTTCGGATCCAACCTGGAGGTGGGGCAGCGGCTCATACAACGTGATTTTTTTGTGTGCGTTCTGGTCCAATGGAGGCAGCGGTGCTGAACCCCGCGGTCATGACGGAGGTGGACTGCAACAGCAACACCCTGAACGCCGAGTTGGAGGTGAAGAAGCTGCAGGAGCTGGTCCGGAAGCTGGAGCGGCAGAACGAGCAGCTGCGGACCCGGGCGAGCGGCTGCTCAGGCGGGCCGCATATGCTGCCTCCATCCCCGGCGTGCGTGCTCGGCAACACCGGTGGATACTGCCTGCCCAGCCCGCTGCCCACCCTGCTCTGTCAGTCGTCCTTGGGGTCATTCACGCCCCCGGAGGAGCCTTTCGACTATTTCCACCCGCACACCCCCGGGGATGGAGCGGCTGCTGCGGGGGAGGCGGAGGACGGATCGGAACCGTCGGTTCTGGATGAGCTGGAGCTTTTGGACTTGGACTCTCTGTGCTGCTCGGATGAGTCTGATGAAACATGGTAACTGTCGAGTGTTTGTTTTAATTTTCAACCATTTGTTGCTTTTTGCAGGAGGTGTAAGTCATGAGTCTTGCATGCAAAGGCCACCTATATGATCGTGATGATTCTGGACGCCTGGTTTTCTTATTGTTCCTGGATCTAAGCTCTGAACCAGCCTGTCCACACCTCTGCAATGCCAAAACAAAGCCCCACACCTGGAAGTTAATCAAGGAGCTTAATGGAGAGGACACCTGTTATCAGGCCTGCACCAAAAAGCTGCCATTCATCCTCAGTGTAGGAGACAAGTTCACATCAAGGCAGTTTGATGGATGCTTTTACCTTAGTGCCTTGCTCTACTCTCAGAAACACACAGGGAATCAAACCCTGAACTCTGTGCCATACACTTAAAGCCACAGTTATGATATGTTAGTGTCTGCTTTGATTTCTTCTTAGAAAACAGTGCAGAAAAACTCTCAGATTCAGCTGTAAAGCAGTATGACTTGTCATTTGTCTTCCTCTTCAACTGGAAAAACATTTGAGGTGGTTGCAAAGAGACTAAATCAAATTTAGGAAGTGAAATTTTGCTGATTTTGTTGCAACTTGTAGGGCGAAGTGGCCATCTCATGCACATTGACTAACAGGAAGCCACTTCCTTTGAATAGCTGTGAGTTTGTGTTAGAAATTATGGCAGTTGTTGTTGTTTTCATCCATTCTAACTTACCAGAGCCCTATGCTTCACTCTTAACAGTCGTAGAAACCCAAATTAGTCCTTTTTAATTGTTAGAAATAGAGACAGTTGTCCACTCTATTTACTTCACTGCGGGTAAATGATATGTTAGAAACTCTGAAATAACCTTAAAGTGAAGTGTGACTGATTCTGCTCTGCAGCACATTCACACTCATCTTTTATTTGGTGTATATTGCAGGCAGTCTTCATATACAGCCCCCTCCCTGTGTCTAGGAATAGTAACTGTGGTGTGTTTGTGTGTGTGTGTTCTGTATCCTTCAGGTCAGACTCTCACCTGATGTCAGTGCAGGTTTTAATCTATAATTCAGCTCCCTCCATGTTGCCTGCAGAGCAAAAATCGTGGCGGAGGCGTTCAGGGCTGTCAGAATAATCTGATTCACTCCATTTGATCGGAGCGGCTCCTCTTCCTGATATCTGAAAAGCTTAACATCACCTTAAACCAGGGGGAAGAGATTTTTCTGAGTCAGGATGAGTTGGTGGCACGAAGGAAAGATGGCGTCTGAGTTGTGATCTGCATGGGGAAGATTCCCAAAAGGGCAATATTTCTTTCACAACACTCAGGTCATACAAACACGTTATGCAACATTGCACTGAAATTGCACTTTTCAGTTTGAGGACTGTTTCATTTTAAATTAGTCATCTCTGATTGTGTTAACTTTTCTGTGGACAGAACAAAAACATCAGAATTTTATCTCAGGTTGCGAAAATCTACTTTTCAAATGTATTCAATTTATGAATTAAGGACATGCTACCATCCAGCAGGCCTCCTACATGGACAGTGTCAGTATGTTCTCTAAGAAAACAAAGAGAAAATGGCTGATTTACATTAAGTGATGGGGTTGAAAGAGAAGAAGATGTTGATGCTGCAAAAAATCAAGAATAATCATGAATCATTTGTTCTTGTATCTAGTAGCAGTTTTAGCCATGTTAGCAGCATTGAAGTGCCATAAAATTTAGCACAAACATTCATGCTCCACAGAGGATGAACTCTTAAAACTTTAGTAATCCTAACAGCACTCAAGACAAATACTGGACTGTTCAGACTGTCACCGTTTCAATCTGCGTCTCCCTCCAGGTTGTATGTATCATCAAAGGCCACAGAGTTCACAGATAACTCCCTCACACCTGTGCAGTGGTGCCGGCAGGTCCTGGACTCTCCCAAATCAGAGGTGGAGGCCGCCAGGCGATCACTGTCCCTCCGACTGGAGCAAGGTACAGGTTAGCAGGTCGTTTGTGTGCAGGTGGGGAGGGATAAAACACACTTAATCTAAGTGTGTTTTCTCCCTGGGGGAGGTTGTGTTGTACAGAAAAAGAGCCAACAGTGCAAAACAAGACACAAACACAGAGCGTAGAGAAAGCAGACGAGTCTCACAGTTGATGTAAGGCGTCAGATTTAAAGCTATTGTGCAGCATCACACGTGTGATGATGCACTGAAATGAGCAAATTCAGTGATATCACACCTTGGATTTGTTAAACATAACAAGTCCAAGCTGCTGAGAGCACTGCTGGAACATACAACGGTGCTCAACAAGAAAGCTTAAAACAAGAAAATAAATGTAAGGAAAACATAATTCAGATTGTTCCGACCTCTGCTGCACTGATTTCCTGATGCTGTAAAATCCAAGTGAATAAGTTTACATACTAATAACACTTAAAACAGAGTGCAGTTAGCAGCAATAAAATACTGTGTTTACTGGTTAAGGACCACAAACAGATGTCTGCATCATTTCCAACACTGGCATTATTGTCTATCTTAACAAAACCGTAACAGTCTGTGCAGAATTAGAAAATCATAGATTGTTAAATTAAAACATCTCTGGATTCTATAATGTTAAAGATGCAGACAGAAATGAAGACTGTCCTCAGATTTAAAGTCAGTGGGTTTTTTCCTAAACTCAGCAGATGCTACTGCAGCCTGTGATAACGGCCTCAAAAGATCAGAACGTAATGCACACGCAAGAAATCCTCAAGGAGGAAGTTATGAGTGAGTCTTGGAAATGAAAACCAGGAAATAGCTACTAAAGCAGCAGTGAGTGAATACAGCGAAAGCAAATTCAAACACTCCTAGAAGTTCAAACAGATAATATCAAAGTGTAAGATATACTGTAATCATGCTGAGATGAATATGTACAACACATAAAACCTGTGACTGTTGTTGCCGGTTGTCCTCCGTTTGACCCAATAACACAGATGCGTGTGTTTTTTGATGGTGTCTTTCGGTGAAACCAGCCATGTTTCTACATGTGTGTGGATGTCAGAGGAGTGTAGGAGTTTCTGGCTCTTGAATTAACGATGCTGGAAACATTTCAGACGTGGAGTTCAGATGGAGTTCAGTCTGGGGGTGTTGCTAATTCCACATTCGTCACATTTTTCTTTAATAAGATATGCATTTTATGTGTTGAGCGTCTTAGATAATAGACTGATGAGCTGGTCTATGGAGCATTATCTTTAATAGTCTTGGATCTGATTGGCTGGTTTCACTGATATTTTGATTTATTTCTCCTTGTCATGTTGTCTTGTCGTTTTCTTTTGTGTTTTCCTCACGCTCAGTTTTTGTTTCTTCTGTCAAACATACTAAATCACAGGCTGAGACAGCACATTAGTTTGCAGGGTGCTGCTCGCCCTCAGGCTGCGTGAAACTGATGTAAGCAGCTTTTAGGCGTTTTGCCAAAAAAAAAACAAAAATCATTTGCTCACAATCTCTTACTCCCTCACACAACACAAGTGTTTGCCAGGAAGAAGTGCTAAATTGTTACTTGTCTAGACTTTACAGCTTGGTGCTCTTGCTGTCTTGTGAAAGAAGCAGTCTGGCATCAAAATTTATATAACTTGGCTGAGTGTCAGACAGGCAGAAGGAGAATGATTGAATTAGTTTTGTGCAGAGAACATACATGTTGCTGGTCACCATTAACGTTCTCATCTTATCCAGAGATACTTTTCTGTGGTGGCTGCAATAATCATGTTGAAGTTGGACTGTGACTAATGAGGATCGGCAGAACAGAAGAGCTCACAGACTTTAATCTGTCCACGCCTCATAGCATTAAGCAGATCAGGCCTGGGTCACCTGACCTGCTGACAGGCATAATTTAATTATATAACGCTTTTCTGAAGAAGAGGAAGTCATGAAGAAAACAGGAAACAGGTTTGAGGAAGTGAAGCAGGAAAAGTGGTGACAGTGCTTCCTTAAAATATATCACCTGTCGCAGTGTCATCAGCTGACTGAAAAATCAAGATGAGAGAAAATCAATATTGGTGTTAAGGCCGTCTCTTGGCTTGTGTTCAGTGTCGTCATGGTTACCTCATGCACCTGAATCGACTTTTTAAAAATAGGTTTCATGTTGAGTTTACTGACAGCCAACCTGGAAAAAGCAGATCGGGGTTATTAATCCAGATGTCAGCGAGTTGGAGAAATCCTCAACTGATCGATGAGTCTCTTTGTAGACTTTACTGTGTGTGTGTGTGCTGAGGCCGAGCACTGGGTTGCGTGTGGAGTGTGAATGGAGGCGACAGCTCCCACGGCCCCAGGTGAGCAGGCAGCTTAACACCCTGAAGCTTTTAATGAGAGGAGATGGCGCTCGGCTCATCTCCGTGGGCGCGTGCGAGGCCGCTCTGCCTTCCCACACTTTGAAAATAACTGAAGATAATCACGTTATTCTGAGAGGAAATAAGTATTTCTTGGAATTCTCTGGTGCTGTTGTAATTGAATGTTGTGTGGTGAAAGCAGTGAACTTCACACACTTCACACTGATGAAGATCTACAGTCACAACTTGGCTTTTTCAGTTCTCAATCTTATTAGTTTGCAATATCAACATCATGATATTAATAGAGATAGGAATAAACACTATGACCGTGACTGATGACAAACATAAATTACAGAGAATTAATCAAACTGCTGTTCTTGAAGCAAACTGTGTTATAGTGTCAGGCGTTACAAAACCAAACTCCTCACTGACTCACTGTGTAGTTTCTTTTTACTTGTGTGTCAGCGATGTAACAATGAATTAGTCGATTGAAATGGACATTTTGACACCTGACTAATCAGGTTAAAAAGAAAACAATGCTGGTACCAACTTCTCAAGTGTGAATATTTGTCAGTTTTCTGTGATCACGAACCCAGCATCTTTGGGTTTTTGACTGGTTCCATTATTCTCTAATGTGAAGATTTGCTGCTTTTTCTTTTTTCATATTATTGACTTAGACTTAGACTTGTCTTTGGATACCCAAACTTGTGATTGTGTAACATCTCAGTCTAACACAATGGGCTAATATGTTGCTATAACAACCTTCACTCTTCCAATAGATTTTAAGAACTGGCTTTGAGCAGAGCTCTTTTTTTCAGCCAAGTGATTCCACACAGAACTGGGAAAACCATTTCTTTGTGGACCAGGTTTTGTGCACGGGGGTGGTGTCATGCTACCTCGGGTCCACACACTTTTATCTATCTTTCATGTGGGCAGTCTTTGCCAGTATCTGGGTCACAGCAGTCGACCCCTGACTGGTCTCTGTCCTCTGAAGTTGCTCCAGCTGTGCAGCTTGTTGCATCAGAGGTGAACCTTCGCTCTGCACGCTAATGGTCCTCCACCAGAGCCTGTGTATCACTTAAAGCTGCAGAGGAATCCTCCCACCAGCTTGGCCTGCTGTCTCTCTCCGCCTGAGGTTGAGTACAGTGAAATGGAGAGCCGTTGCCACGGAAACCGTTTACATGAAAGGAACGTACCCCCCTTCGTAGCTAAGTGGCTTATATTCACATTGACAGGTAACACAGAGAAATCCTCTTCCTGCATCTTTGGGAGGGATGCAGGCTTCAATAATACACACACACACACACACTCACACACACTCTTTAATATGCAATGCACAATGCACCACATTTTTATTCATCCTTGTTTCCTAGATAATGGCTGGGTATTCATATTACAGGTGCTTCAAACCAGTCGCAGTTTCTTCTCAACATCTATGAATAGAAACTGAGGTGTGTGTGTGTGTGTGTGTGTGTGTGTGTGTGTGTGTGTGTGTGTGTGTGTTTGTGTTTAGCTGCAGTGTATGAGCGGCTCTGTTGTGTTGAATACAGCTTTGTACTCGGTGCTGAGCACATGCAGAGCTGCTGAATAGAGCTGTTAGTGACAGACACAGTGCTGGTGAGGTAACTGCCCACCACTCAAAAAGATGTGTGTGTGTGTGGGTGTGTATTATGTGTGTGTTGTGGAGCCATGATGTGAGCGCCTGACTTCAGCTCATGCTAACCTCCAGAGATGGTCTGTTATGATGTTTATTTTGCCATGAGGGTAAAGACTCAAATCTGTTATGTGCCTGATGAACGTCAACATATAGAATGAATCGGCAGCCAATTTTAAAATCGCATGAAAACATGTTCTTCAACATGTGAACACAAATTGTGTTCAACATGTGAACAATGTAGCCAATCAGTTTAGCTCTGATATATTCATCTTTACAAATGATGGAATATCCCCTCTCCCCCATCTCTTCTTTACTCCCCTCTCCAACCCTACTCCCTCCTCAGTCTCCAGGTGGCGTAGCTCCATGTCCAGCCCCTCTCCCTCCTCCTCCCCTGGCCCTCCTCTGAGTCGAGTTGCCGGAGTGTCTCCCATCAGTGCTTCCCCCTCAGTCAAACCCTGCTCCACTCCCCAGTCATCTGAAAGACACGGTAACCAAAGCAGCATATAGCATGTGTCCAGTCAGAAGGACCATTTAACCCTAACGTTTTATTTGTCTTTGGTTAAACTTTTAATATCAGTCTGTTCAGGAACAGCATCTGAGTCTTTGAGGTTTAGCGCAATCTTCTAAATCTAGAGCATACTTGAAGACTGTACTCTGCAATGTGTATTTTTGTGGGAAAAAAACTTTTTATCTTCTATTCTCCTCCCTCTCTTCCATCAGTTCCATCCCTCTCCTCCCCGATCCACCCAGTCCTTCATCGGACGCTGAGTCCCGTAGGGAAGGAGCTCTCCCCTGTGGCCGAGAGAGCTCCAACGTTCCTCCCTCACCCACCCAACCGAAGTAAGATTTATGACATTTATGTCCGCTTCTCATAGAACTTTTTCCTGTTTTCCTTGTTTCATGTGGAACATGATATACTCAGACAGCATATAAATTAATGCCCTAAATATGGGCCAAACCTTCAATTGAATACTTGACTTTTACAGTAATCAGAATATTAACATGCAGGATCAGACACAGGCTCGTTATATATTATTTCAACTGTGTTTTCAGGGAAGTCAAGGGAGTAAGAATATATTTTTATTTCAGCTTCAAGCTTCAGCTGCAGAAACAGTGGTGTGCCACAGCCGTTTGAAGACACAGCGCTGCTTGTTGCTCATTATATTTCACTACACTTTGCTGCTGGAGTTGTTGTATGTTTGAGAGCGAGTGCGTGGCAGATTCGAGTGCATTATTAGTGATGGAAAAAATAAGGTTCCAGACACAGCAGAGGGCAAAGCTGCAGGGAACGAGAGGAGCCCTGTTGAGCCCCGAAGGGACCGAGCTCATTTGGTGTTCCTCATATAGCAGCAGAAACCAACTGCTGCAATAGCTCGTTGGTGGCTTTTAGCCTGAGGCTCAGTTCCATGACGGTGCTAGTCCAAACTGCAACATGGCATTAAAAAGCCATGGCCTAGTTTTTTTACATTTTGGTTCTTTTTAGATGCTGTTCAAATATCTAAAACTCAAAGATTTTAGAAAAATTGTGCCACTGATGTACCACTTTAAACCCAGACTGGGCAACAGCACAGTCTGACAGTCAGCTCAGCCTTATCAAAGGTTATAGACAGAGATGCATTTAAATTCAGACCAAGCCTGAGTCAAAGACAACACACACCAGTGCAGAGATCTTGTCCTGAGTGAGCACATAGAAGCAGAATGTGACAGAAGTAATTAGAATAAAACCACTGATGGAAAGGATTATTTTTTTTAGAGTGAGCAGATATCAGGAATATCATTAACTGTGGAGAGGTTAGTGTAACCTTTGATAATATTTCTGCTTCACTGGTGCTTAATAAGCTCTAATTCTCAGAGCCAAGTATCACCCTCCATTAGTTTGGATCCCTCATCTTTATGTAGAGGACACTCAGAAGACTCGAGGGTGCTTTTCTCATTACTGAGCTTCCAAAACTGAGCGGAGCTGAGCAGCAGAGTGACTGCCTCCTTTGTGTAACACTGTGGTTGTGTCAGAACTGAGATGAAAAGGTAAAATGAGATCAAGCAGAAGTTGTTGGTGAGGAAAATTGGCACCAGTCAAACCCTGTTTGTTTTTTGTTTTTTTAATTTTTTAAGGCCGCAGCCTCAGACGCTCAGCCCTCAGCCCACAGTCATCCATGGACAGCGACCTTGGTGCTTCAGAGGCGGAGGACGACTCCATCACTCTGGGATACAAACTACAAGACCTCACTGACGTCCAGGTTATGGCCCGGCTGCAGGAGGAGAGTAAGTCATTTACTCAGTTTACATTCAAACAGGAGGGAGAAAGAAAACATGCAGCAGTTCTGCAGTTGTTTGGCTCTGCCCACTGAGATTTAACACATCTAATGACAGTGTTTCTGTCTCCAGAACAGCTCCTGCTCTTAGAAGTAGTGTGTAATTAATACTCTAAATTGCAGGGAAGTTAGACCACTGCATTCTGACTGTATTGTTCTTTATTTTAAGCCAGTGGATCCCAAACAAGGGGGTGCACAAGAATTTGGAGTGAGACTAGAGTTAAAAAGACCATTTTCAGACATTTTCTGATGTAACATTGTTAATTGCTGCATTAGTTACCAAAGTAACTAGCGAGGCTATCAAGAGTCAGATCAGCAGGATTTATTCACAAAGAACAGCAGTGTGAAATGAATTTTTTATTGTTATTTTAAAAGTGAATTGTTACTTGTCTTCCCCTTGTTGTAACTTTGTGTTAGTGTTTAAGGGTGATGGCAAATATCTGGTCACATGTGTGAGAAGTGGAAAATGTGTTGCTGAGTTAACTGTTCGTTGCAAAAAAGAAAAAAATAGGAGGACAAGTTAAATTAAGGAAAGTGACATAAAATTAAATGTTTTGAACCCTTTTTTGTCTGGGAACCAAAACAAGCCAAAGCTTGGAGTCTGTGAAGTCAGCTGATTAAGACTGTGTCATATGGATGACAGCTCTGGAAAAAGTTAGTAAGTGGCTTTAAGTAAGCTTTAATACATAAGATAAATCTGATCATATGTGTATATATAAACAAAACCAGAAAGTATTAAGGTTCAACTGAATTTCAGAACATTCATGTGAACGTGGATTTCATGTTTTGTTCAGGCTCTTCATGTCAGGTTTTTGTAGCTGTCATTTCATCTTCTGTCCATCTGTGTCTGTTGTTCCCTCCTTTCTAATATTTTAACATATGGTCCCAGACCTCAGAGCTCATCGCTACTTCAGCTTCATTAACCCCAGGAGGTGATGACTGTGTCTGTGTGTGTTTGTCCTGGCTGTATGTGTGTGTGTTTGTGTGTGTGTTTGCACGCTGGTCCTCATATCTCACCCCTCCAGGTCTAAGGCAGGACTACGCCAGCACGTCGTCCATCCTGGCCAACCGCCGCAGCCAGAGCTTCAGCTTCCAGCTCAGTCAGCTCAGCGCCGGCCCCGACCTGGAGGAGGAAGACGAGGAGGACGACGAAGACTACGGCCTCCTGCCCCCGCCGCAGCCGCGCCTCACCCGCCTGCCGCACTCCCACACTTTCTCCAGCATCCGCGACTGGCGAAGAAGCACCAGTTCCCTGTCCACCCCTCCTTCCACCCCCTCCACCCCTCCGTACCCTTCCGCTGGGTTCGCCTTTCAACCTCAGCCCCTAACCCAGCCACAGGGACTGGGACTGGGCAGCTTCTGCGCATCCGAGCAGCAGGGCTTCAGACCAGGATCAGGTGAGAACAGAGACTTTTATTTTTGTCTATTTACCTGTGCAAGTGATGAAATCACTGTAAGATGACAGACATGACGAGAATATTTCCATTATTCTCACTGATACTTTCACTATTCACCAATTAGTTAATTTAAACTACTAACTTTTACACGGTCCATTAAGTGTAAAGGTTCTTTTTCTTCACTTTTTTGACTCCCTCCCACTCCCTACACCTCTATTGTAAGTCATTTGCCAAAAAAGAGACAAAACACACAATAAACAGATCATTTTTACAGAGAGCATCGTTGTTATTATTATTTTCAAATCAAATTAAAATATATGTCACAATAATATTAGCATGATAATCTTAATTTGAGTGACGTGATCCTACGTGAACACAAGATTACAAGAAGACTGCGATACCAGTTAAATGACCACATCTTTAATTTTTACCAAAAAAAAAAAGTAACGTAACTGAACCACTGCCACTGCTGTGATTAGTACTAATGAAACATCTCTGTTTCTATGTTCTGTATGTGCAATTTTTATGTGTGTATGTGTATATACGTGTATTTGTGTATGTTGTTATGGGGAAACTTCATCATGGCGTCCAGGCGAATTTGAGAGTAAGTCAACATAATTTTCTGCTCAACATAAAACACAAATGCTTGCATAACTTCATGACTATTATTGAATATTAGATAAAATATGATCGAGCTTTTGTTTGACTAAACACAATTTAAAAACCCTTCATTCACATTTTGAGATGAAGCCCATCTTCAGTCTCTAATCATACACTGACGCCCCAGACTGACCCACACTGCTGCTTTAACCACTTAATAATAACTCTGTCTAAGCCTCTTGTACAACTGGACTTAAAGCACTCAGACTGGATGCATGTTTCCATTCTGAGGTGGAGATGAGAGAGAGAGAGAGTTTGATGGGATTAGAGTTAGGAGCGTATATCTGACTGAGGGGCCTGGAAACTTGTTCGGAGATCATGGCTAGCTTTACGTCTTAAGGAATGGAGGTGTAATAAAAGAACAGACATGACTATACAACATGATATGTGATGCTATATTCCATTTATTTGCACTTTCGGACATTTTCTTTTCTCTAACCCTTTGTGATTAAAAATTGTCCCTGTGCAGCTTTAAACATCATGCATTTATTTCTGTCTTCATTAGATAAGCTGCGGAGGAGCTTGCCTAACCTTGTCAGAGCTCCCAGCATGCCCAGTGTGCCCATTCCAACCAATCCTAGTGCTTCCCCTTCTTTGCTTCGTAACAGCCAGAGTTTTGATTCATCCAGTGGGCTGGCTCGCCTGCAGTCCTCCAGTAAGATACTATTTTTAAAGCAATTTAAATGACTCTTGATTGTTGTGAAATTTAAATCACGGAGAACTCATTTTAGTTTTCTTTTTTGCTCGTTCATCTGTTCTCCTCGCCCTCCTCCAGTCCCCTCACCAGGCCAACTTCAAAACAGGGTCCAGAGCGTTGGAAATTTCTCCTCCTTGTCACGGCAACCACTGAAGGCCACCGCCTACGTCAGTCCTACCATCAAGGGCTCAGCCTCCATGCCGACCTCCACCAGCCTGCAGTCTCTGAACAGCAGCAGTGGGAGTAACGGCGGGGTCGGCAGTGGGATCCCTCTTCTCAGCAAACCTCCCAGTGGAGGGGGGACACCCGCTTCCGCCCCGAGCACTCCCCGCAGCAGCCTGCCTCGCCCCGCCTCCTTTGTGGGCACCACAAGCTCCACCCCCCGCAACAAGGTGGCCCAACCAGTGCGAAGGTAAACTATTTGTTTTATTCCTTAAAAACACAACTGTATACTTGATCTTGGATCAAAATTCAGGATTTCTCTCCTACTCATTCTCCTTTTTCCCCAGTTTACTGACACCTCCAAAGAGCTTGTCCACCCTCAGTGCCCTTCGTGACAGCACCTGGAGAGATGGCTGCTACTGACGAGCAGAGGAACCGGTGCAGTAGTGCAGTGGCACCCCGCTGGCTGGGGTAACTCACTACACCTCAACGTCACATCTTTCATAGGGGGATATTGAATGGGTTTGACCAAAAAGTAACCTTAGATCTGAGAGATGCTGCATAGAATAGGTAGATATTACCACAGTTGAGGGTCTGATCTGATCTCTGACTGATCTCTCATGTCATCCATTCAATCCTATGCAGAAGCTTCACACATAGGCTGAGTGTGGTCCGTGCCAAGGGGGAGTTGGTTCCTAGTTGCTCTGTTGCTCTTGTGCAATAAACCACTGGCTGTAGGGTATCCGTCATACTAACCTGCTAAAGAGGGCTGCCAGTTTTTATGAAATGAGCCTCACGATACTGTATGTATTTATATATTTATTTTAGGTAAAAAATTTTGGACTAATCAGGTGTTTTTTCCCTCTGGCAACAAGCGCCATTAATGCTGCTAAAATGTAATCAGTCCCTCTTAGTTTGGGCACATTTGGTGTAATTTTTACAAGTAAGACATTAAAGTATGTATTCGTGTACAAAGCTAACTATTAAGTGTGCATACATATATATATTGATGCAATATGACTGATTTTTAAATGTGAATCTTGACCAAAATGAAAATGTCTGAATGTGTTTACAAAATTGTCACCATCACAAAACTTTGTGCATACTAACACTTTCAAATTGTTTAACAACCTATAAGGGAAACTGTTCTTGTTGCACTTTGTATACATTTCTGAATTTACTGCTATTTTTATGTTGTTTACCAATGTTTGCACTTCTTTTAAGTTGGATTCTCTGGATTTAGGGGGGAAAAAAGTTAATTCAATGTCTTTGGGAGATTTCACAGTTAACCACGGCATAATGTAGCACATTTTCTCTGTAATATTTGTCTTGGGGTTTTAAATGACCGTTAACATGGCACATCTCACAAACTGTGACACTTTTGTTGCTGTGATGGACTGAATGAGTGAAGCATTTTAATAAAATACACTGTTTTCCCTTTAAATTGAACTGATCTCAAAGTGATTTAACAATAACCATAACAATAACTATGTTGAGCCATGCAAACTAAAATTAACATAGCATAGGCATCACAAAGAACTAGGTCTTTCATGTTTTATGATGCCACCTAGTGGTAGAGCTTGGTGATGTTTCATTCAGTCTTTGAACAGTCAGAACTTTCTTCTGTTGAGTCTTGGTGGTTTTTTTTTTTTTTCTAATATTGAAATGCTATCTCAGTTGTCTGCCAGTATGCCTTGTGTATGGAGAATCGTATCACTCTTCATTCATCTTTTGCTTTACAGTTATAAACTGTACACTGGGCACATTGTACAATGTATTTATCTATTACAGAGATAGATGTACGTTAATGTAACGTGTAGTGGGGGTTGGGGGGATTAGTCTGTGACAGTCTGCATGTGTGTGTTTGGGGAGGGGGAGTGTCTTCACCTGGTGTTGTCCTACGTGACCCAGTAGTTGTAGTTGTATCTCCTGACCTGAGGCAGATTCCCCCTGTAACTGGCCCATACACTGGCCAAAAACAAGTCTACAAGAAGAATGGAGGCGAGATTAGACTACAATCCCCAAACTGGTATTTTCACCTGTACCATACCAGGGATCTACTACTTTGTTTACCATGTCCACTGCAAAGGAGGTAATGTGTGGGTGGCACTGATGAAGAACAATGAGCCAGTGATGTACACTTATGATGAGTACAAAAAGGGCTTGCTGGATCAGGCTTCAGGGAGCGCTGTACTCCCATTACGACAAGGAGACACTGTACACATACAGCTGCCGTCAGACCAGGCTGCAGGACTTTATGCTGGTCCATATGTCCACTTGATGTTTTCTGGATACTTACTGTACCTGATGTAAGAACATATAAAGGTGATAGAAGTGACATATGATGGTAAATTTCACCATATTGATAAGAGAATTTGATAGCAGCAACATACTTCATTGAATTAGTTTTTGCATTATATGCATCACATCTGTTTTTACACACACGGTTGGAGTATCAGAAAGCAGTTTTAAAACAATGAGCGCAGTTTGCATAGAAATTTTGTGATAACCCATCTGGTTGCTGGCTGTGATGTTGCTGTGGAGAGCAAAGGTCAAAAATACTACCAAATATCTCAGTTGTCATAATCCTTGTATGTTTACATTGTGAATTTACTCTTATATCCATACATACGTACAGTTTGAAGTTCAATACCCAGAAACACTTTATTTTGATGTGTTAAAAGTTGCATCTTTATATTCATGTTTATTGCATTTTTCTCCACGGAATTCAAACTTCAACCATTAAATCACAGAGAGAAGAGACAGACATGAAGATGTTTCCAGAAGGTCAGTGTTTATTCTTTGTAGTCTGACCCTGTCATTTAGAACAGAATAGAAACTTCAAAATTTATTAGTGTAAGAGAATATAATCTGGTGTCATATAGTGTAGTTTAGTTTAGTGTTCTTCTTGTCTCTTATTAATTAAGTTTTCTCTGTTTCATAACACCCTACATACAGGTCTCTGAAACGCCACCAGTGCTGTCGCATATCCCATAACGCCAGGGAGTCAAGAGCGCTTGGACAGGCGTTCACACTTTGTCTGCTTCAGGTAAGATTACAACTCGCAGTCCCTTTTCCTTTTCTTTTAGTGTTTGCATTTGTTTGTATAGCCTCAAAATTTACTGCCAAAGGTGATCTTTAAGTGTCCAAGCTCATCAGTAGTAGTCTTAGTATCATGTTGTCAGTCTGTCCATCTAAATACTGTTGTTTTCTTTCATCCAGAATCACTTCTGTCTCCGACTGACCCTCCTCCCACTGAAATCAACCCGACTCAACTCTACTGTGACATTGAGTATTTTTAACTGTTTTCCATGCTTTACTAGTTTATGACAGTATTTAAGTGTTTATGATTGTTTGTTATGCTTTACTGTATTATGACATTTTTGAATGTTGTTCATGCCTTGAGTGTTTTTGACAGTTTTCCATGTTTTACTGTTTGCCTTGTTGTACTGACATTTTTGACTGTTGTTCACTGTTTTGTATGTGTTTTTATTGTGTGACAATAAATTGTGTGTGTGTATTGTGTTTCCTGTTAGGAAGAGATAGCAGAGGAATGAGAGTAAAGGGATGGGACACGCTTTGGCCCAGCCGATAGGACAGTGTAGATGAGCATGGGAATAACATGCAATAAACACTTAGCTGAACTGGGGCACATGAGCCTATATGGGCGCCCCATTTTTTTTCTGTTTTTTTTTTCCCATTGACATTTTTTTAATTTTTCCATTCAAATTTTTGAGATTTTCATTTTTTCAATGTAACACTTAAGAATAAAATTTTTCCTCCAAAATTTCTATTGTTTTCTATACAAAAATTGCATGTAATTACAGACACTAAACCACACCCCTTTTCATTTTTTTTCCAAATTTTATTAATTAATAAAACACATCAAAAAATTTGCGACTGGACCCAGCACCCACCCGGTACTGCCCAGGGAAGGTTGATTGTGGGGTAGGTATGAAACTCGGGCCATGTTGCAACTCGGACCCTGAAAAAAAAATTTTTTTTTTATAACAGTTGACAGGAACAACGCATTAAAACAGTTGGGAAGAACACATGAACATAAAAAAAAGTGATCCAGTGACAGCTGTCTGTACGCCCATGGGTTCACTGCAGACAGGAGATGATCGCAGCTAATTCTGCATACTTAGAATAAAAATATGTGAATAAATGTATATGCTGTGATTACTGCAGGTATGGGTGGGTGGGCCAGGTATTGTTAAACTAGCCCACCTCCTCTAAAAAAGATCCAGTCCAAATGGAGCTGAAGTCGGGTTTAGACGGGATCTGTCACTTTATTTTTGTACATACATCTGTTTTTATTAAGTCCATAATACTCCCTGCTGTAAAACAGTGAAAATAAAGAATATGATTCTGCGTGCCTCCTTAAATTTGCCATAAAATCACATTGATTAATTGGACATTGTGTATTTGAGTCTGCAAAAACATCTTATTGTGTGGAGGTGACTTTAGACTAAACAAACATGGCGGATGACAGCGGACCCCCCCCATTTTTAAACTTTACTCATCATGAATTCATCATGAAAACAACAACGTGTCAGATTGACTATCGATCCGTTCCAAATGACAGCCAATACAGCGCATGCTCGGATTTCCTCGAGTCCCCTCCCACACACACAACAGGATTTCTGACCGTAAATACCCTAATAAACACGTGTAACATTTGTCAGAGCGGCCGGGGAGCGTAAAATCATTCTTAATCCACCTGAAACCACAGGAAACTCCGGCAGGATCACCGTTAGAGCCATCATAGCGCCACATTATTGTTCAAGGATTTTTACTAAAGATATTCGCTTTCAGGGTCAATAAAATGAATTAAACCCATATCCTACCTAACCTTACTGATAGCAATGTAAAGATGAAACACTAGGGGGCGCAAACGAAAAGCAGAGTTTGACTAAGTTGAACAAACACCTGTCAGCGCCGTGACACCAGAGTGTTGTATGGAGCGGGTTGAAGCAACAGAGAGGGAACAGGAATATTTCATCATAAAGATCGTTTCTCAGCACGTTTTCATTCAAATAAAACATTCTGACCATCACAACTGAATCTGATTTAATCATTCCAACCCTCACATAACTTTTGTTGTGATCTGGCGTTATATAAACTGAGATTGTGGTTAGGGTTAGGGTTAGGGGTGCGGGGTGGGGGTTGCACGGGAGGGGGAAGAGGGAAGAGGGGTGGGGGGTTCTTTTATTTTATTTTTTAACTTTCAGGCTGTGGAGACGCTCAAAGAAAAGTTGGCCCATAAACTCATAGCAATCATTTTTAATTGAAAACAGCTGCAGCTTTCTTCTGATTTCTCTGATGATGTCAAGTCAATATTTATTTATACAGCGTCAAATCATAACAGACGTCATCTCGAGGCGCTGTACACACAGAGCAGGTTTACACCGTGCTCTTTATATTATAATATTTATAAGGAGACCCAACAATTCAAACCATGAGCAAGCGTGGTGTGTTCATGAAACGGTCAAAGACTTTAAAGTGGGGATGAAGTCAGTCAGAGTATTACAAGAAACACAGAGCCTTCGGCAGCTCAACACAAACTAAGGTGGAGATCACCTGAAACCCCCCTCTGTTCTCTACTTGACTTGGTACAGTCCAGTCAGACACTTTGTCAGATTTGAGCGACAACCTCCGAGTGTCGTTTGAATCAAGAGAAATATGTGACAAAGTGTTAAATGCAACACAAATATAAAACAAACTGACTGTTCTGCAAACGTCTGTGGATTTATATGTTGTCCGCAGCAGTTCACACAATAAAACATCGATCTTATAGTGATTTATTCACGGGACATTTTGTTTGGGGGAATCACACACGTGTCAGAAACGGGATTCGATTCCCATGAGACCTGCACAGAGTGAGGTCCAGCCGCCCCCCTCCTCTCCCCAGTGCACTGCCCCCCTTCCCCCACGCTCTCGTCTATATAAGGCGCGCCGGAAAGAGCGACTTCCTCTTTGACACCCGGCGCGCGCAGACGGAGCCAGCGAGAACTGCTGCACGTGGTACAAACATTTGGTAACTCTCGCTTAAAATATCCACGCATTTATCACATTTTCTGCGTTTTTACTGTTGTCGGTGCAGTTATTAAATGGTTATCTTTCAATTTAAGTGTAAACGTGAGTCTTTTGTTGGCTTACTTTGCAGATTTTGACTAATGCTAGAATCCTTGCAGATTTCAACTCCTGCTAGAATCATAGCCTAACCTAACTACATCTGTTTCTTCTCTGTGTTTTCCAGAAACGGGAGGTGAGGAGATACACTCGTGTCTGCGCTGCTGTTTGTTTGGACCTTGTTATTTAACCTTTGTTGCATCCATTCACAAGTGTATCTCTGCACCTTTTGTTGTTGCTAGTTCTGCTGTAGCATGGTAATGCTAATGTTAATGCTAACGTTAAAGCTAATGTTAAAGTTAAAGCTAATGCTAAAGTTAAAGCTAATGTTAAAGCTAATGTTAAAGCTAATGTTAAAGCTAATGTTAAAGCTAATGTTAATGCTAATGTTAATGCTAATGTTAAAGCTAATGTTAAAGTTAAAGTTAAAGCTAATGTTAAAGCTAATGTTAAAGTTAAAGCTAATGCTAAAGTTAAAGCTAATGCTAAAGTTAAAGCTAATGCTAAAGTTAAAGCTAATGTTAATGTTAAAGCTAAAGTTAATGTTAAAGTTAATGTTAAAGTTAAAGCTAATGCTAAAGTTAATAGTTAACAGTGTAAAACTGCACTAACAACAATAAAAATGCAGAAAATGTGATAAATGTGTGGATATTTTAAGTAAGAGTTACCAAATGTTTGTTCCATGTGCTCCAGTTCTTGCTGGCTAAAAAGTTTCAAAAGCACCTTGTGCGCACAAGCATGTCCTATAAAACCAATAAGTCACTCCCTCCCTTCCTCCTGCCCCACCCCCCCTCTGGCTCCTCCTACCTGCCCCTCCCCCTGACTCCTCCTACCTACTCTAGCCCCTCCTACCTGCCCCTCCCCCTGACTCCTCCTACCTGCCCCGCCCCCCTCTAGCTCCTCCTACCTGCCCCTCCCCCTGACTCCTCCTACCTGCCCCGCCCCTTCTAGCTCCTCCTACCTGCCCCACCCCCTCTGACTCCTCCTACCTAGCCCCACCCCCCTCTAGCTCCTCCTACCTAGCCCCCCCCACCTGATCTAGCCCCTCCCCCCCAGCTACCTCCCCCCCCCGAACTAAATTATCCTCTCCTGCTACCCCCTAACCCAGACGCTGGCAGTGAAGGGGATTCGAACCGGCCTCTCCCAGACCAGTCGACCATCCGGCCGCTGACGAACCCACTGCACCACCGTGCATCTGATATGAACAGAGCTCCGGGCGTATTTGACATCTTCATTTTGGCTGTTGAAAGTGAAAAACTCTTTGTCTCAACCAAGACTTGAACCTGCAACCTCTTGGTTCCCAATCACAACCTCTTGCCTGCAGACAAATCCACTGCACCACTGAGGATCTGATATGACCAATGCTCGTGGCGCATTTGGCTTCTTCATTTTGGCAGTTGAAAGTGAAAAACTCTTTGTCTCAACCAAGACTTGAACCTGCAACCTCTTGGTTCCCAATCACAACCTCTTGCCTGCAGACAAATCCACTGCACCACTGAGGATCTGATGTGACTAATGCTCATGGCGCATTTGGCTTCTTCATTTTGGCAGTTGAAAGTGAAAAACTCTTTGTCTCAACCAAGAATTGAACTCACGAACTCTTGATTCCCAGTCCATCTCCTTAACCACTAACCTATGTGGTGAGACACCTGAACTCCTTTTTTCAAGCATTTCACTCTGTGATCTGCACACCAGCCTCCAAAAACTCACTGCCTCAACCAAGAATTGAACTCACGACTCTTGAACACGAGTCAGTGTTCTACCAGTCTGCGCCATCTTGTCAGACAGTGGAGGACTCTTTCTTTAAGCATTTCAGCCTTTCTTTTGCACACCAGCCTTCAAAAACTCACTGCCTCAACCAAGAATTGAACTCACGACTCTTGAGACCCAGTCCATCTCCTTAACCACTGACCTATGTGGTGAGACACCTGAACTCCTTTTTTCAAGCATTTCACTCTGTGATCTGCACACCAGCCTTCAAAAACTCACTGCCTCAACCAAGAATTGAACTCACGACTCTTGAACACGAGTCAGTGTTCTACCAGTCTGCGCCATCTTGTCAGACAGCTGAGACACATTTCTTTGAGCCTTTCAGTGTTTACTTTGAGTGCTGGGCATCAAAACTCTGCAGCCTCTGACCCAAGACCTCAAAACCAGAGGAACCGATAACTCTGAACTTCAGTGTTGGTGTGAGCTATAAGGCGACGTGTTGATCAGAGGCTTTTGTCAGACTTTGATTCAAAAATCTCTGCTTGTACGACCCACAACTGAGTCAAATCCACATCCTCAGAACCTAAAGGTTCAGCTATCTCATCAGACCCTTCACACTTATTTCCTGGAGCCTTTGGGAGTTTACAGAGGGTCCTGGACTTCATCAAAATCCGCCACAACTCAAACCCAAGAACTTCAGAGGGGTCATTCCATATCAGATCAGAAAAGGTTGCTGCAGCACCATCTCTGATTTTGTTCAGACATTGACATGAACAGGTCCAGAAAACAAGGCCTGTACACGGCCCACGTTTTCATGTTTTCAGCCTTTGATATTATTCTGTTTTTATAACCTGACAAACACCTTATCTGAGAAGTCATGTTTGGACATTAAGACCTAGTACTATTATCACTGTCTCAGGGAGAAGAGGGAGAGTCTGAACTCAGCTCTGAGAGGGTTTCAGAAGGAGCACTGACATACAGGGCCTGTGTCCACCAGAGGGCGCTAATTCTACTCTTCACAACAAGGCTGCACAGTTGCACACAACAAAACCAATTAACAAATGATTCTATTTAAAACAATGAGGAAAACTTAAACTAACAGTGACGTGTAATCAGTAAAATCAGCAGTGTAGCTGAGGCCATGAGGGAAGAAGTGTTTGTGTGGTGTTGTTTGATCCAGAAACACAAACCAAAGCCAGTGGGTGTGTCTCAGGGAGAAGAGGGAGAGTCTGAACTCAGCTCTGAGAGGGTTTCAGAAGAAGCACTGACATACAGGGCCTGTGTCCACCAGAGGGCGCTGATGAGCTCAGGTGCTCATGACCATGCTCACCTCCAGTACCTGCAAAGAAAGCAGCCACACTGCAAGTGACAGGCACACAGGGCAGAGAGACAACACAGCGATCTTACAAAGTTTGGTGAAGCTAGGAATAAAACTTGTCAGGATGTTAATGCCCAGACATGGCTTCTCAGATAAGGTGACGTTGAGAGGGTAAAAATAAAAAATATCAAGAGCTAAAAACATATCACAGCATTAGATTTGAACTAAAGTTTCACCAAAACTGATAAGATGGAAGACAAACAAGACTCAACATGACTGAACCATTAAAGGTTTGTACTGCCTGACCATCTCTTTGTACCTGCACAATATCAATCCTTAGTTTTTCCAACTCAATTGCTTGGTGAGGTGGAGAAGGGAGAGGAGGGAGAGGAGGGAGAGGAGGGAGAGGGGACTTGGGCTGTACCAAGTTGGGCAGTGCAGAGTTCAGGGGGCGGGGTTTGAAGTCACAGAAACTCTTCAAGCCACTGAGTCAAGCTACTGCTGAGGGAGAAACACAAACCAAAGCCAGTGGGTGTGTCTCAGGGAGAAGAGGGAGAGTCTGAACTCAGCTCTGAGAGGGTTTCAGAAGGAGCACTGACATACAGGGTCTGTGTCCACCAGAGGGCGCTGATGAGCTCAGGTGCTGATGGCCCTCTGCCATGCTCACCTGCAGTACCTGCAAAGCTTTTAAAAGCCTTATTTCAGGGAATCAAACACCGTATAGACAAAGAACAAACTAAATCTGAGACAGTGCAGCAACCACTCTCTTGGACTGAAACATCTGTGGACGTCAGATGTTTGGATCTGAACCAACAGCCTGTTTAAAGGGCTGCTCCTCATCAAGCCCCTGGGTCACAAAGGTCAAGAGGTTCTCAGTCTGTATTTTGGAGCGTCATTTCTCAGACTCCAGTCTTACTGGTGGGGTTTAGGCTTCAAGCCAGATTCATGTACTGTATTTTGGTTCAAATCAGCAATGAAATTCTGTTTTATAAATCTGGACTAGTTGCCTCAACAAAAGAATTAGATCCACAGCCATTCTTTAATTACCAGCAGCTGATATTCAGTCATTTTGCAGATATAATAACCGTTAAAGGTTTGTACTGCCTGACCATCTCTTTGTACCTGCACGATATCAATCCTTAGTTTTTCCAACTGGATTGCTGGATGAGGTGGAGGAGGGAGAGGAGGGAGAGGAGGGAGAGGGGACTTGGGTTGTACCAAGTTGGGCAGTGCAGAGTTCAGGGGGCGGGGTTTGAAGTCACAGAAACTCTTCAAGCCACTGAGTCAAGCTACTGCTGAGGGAGAAACACAAACCAAAGCCAGTGGGTGTGTCTCAGGGAGAAGAGGGAGAGTCTGAACTCAGCTCTGAGAGGGTTTCAGAAGGTGCACTGACATACAGGGTCTGTGTCCACCAGAGGGCGCTGATGAGCTCAGGTGCTCATGACCATGCTCACCTCCAGTACCTGCAAAAAAAGCAGCCACACTGTAAGTGACAGGCACACAGGGCAGAGAGACAACACAGCGATCTTACAAAGTTTGGTGAAGCTAGGAATAAAACTTGTCAGGATGTTAATGCCCAGACATGGCTTCTCAGATAAGGTGACGTTGAGAGGGTAAAAATAAAAAATATCAAGAGCTAAAAACATATCACAGCATTAGATTTGAACTAAAGTTTCACCAAAACTGATAAGATGGAAGACAAACAAGACTCAACATGACTGAACCATTAAAGGTTTGTACTGCCTGACCATCTCTTTGTACCTGCACGATATCAATCCTTAGTTTTTCCAACTGGATTGCTGGATGAGGTGGAGGAGGGAGAGGAGGGAGAGGAGGGAGAGGGGACTTGGGTTGTACCAAGTTGGGCAGTGCAGAGTTCAGGGGGCGGAGTTTGAAGTCACAGAAACTCTTCAAGCCACTGAGTCAAGCTACTGCTGAGGGAGAAACACAAACCAAAGCCAGTGGGTGTGTCTCAGGGAGAAGAGGGAGAGTCTGAACTCAGCTCTGAGAGGGTTTCAGAAGGAGCACTGACATACAGGGTCTGTGTCCACCAGAGGGCGCTGATGAGCTCAGGTGCTGATGGCCCTCTGCCATGCTCACCTGCAGTACCTGCAAAGCTTTTAAAAGCCTTATTTCAGGGAATCAAACACCGTATAGACAAAGAACAAACTAAATCTGAGACAGTGCAGCAACCACTCTCTTGGACTGAAACATCTGTGGACGTCAGATGTTTGGATCTGAACCAACAGCCTGTTTAAAGGGCTGCTCCTCATCAAGCCCCTGGGTCACAAAGGTCAAGAGGTTCTCAGTCTGTATTTTGGAGCGTCATTTCTCAGACTCCAGTCTTACTGGTGGGGTTTAGGCTTCAAGCCAGATTCATGTACTGTATTTTGGTTCAAATCAGCAATGAAATTCTGTTTTATAAATCTGGACTAGTTGCCTCAACAAAAGAATTAGATCCACAGCCATTCTTTAATTACCAGCAGCTGATATTCAGTCATTTTGCAGATATAATAACCGTTAAAGGTTTGTACTGCCTGACCATCTCTTTGTACCTGCACGATATCAATCCTTAGTTTTTCCAACTGGATTGCTGGATGAGGTGGAGGAGGGAGAGGAGGGAGAGGAGGGAGAGGGGACTTGGGTTGTACCAAGTTGGGCAGTGCAGAGTTCAGGGGGCGGGGTTTGAAGTCACAGAAACTCTTCAAGCCACTGAGTCAAGCTACTGCTGAGGGAGAAACACAAACCAAAGCCAGTGGGTGTGTCTCAGGGAGAAGAGGGAGAGTCTGAACTCAGCTCTGAGAGGGTTTCAGAAGGAGCACTGACATACAGGGTCTGTGTCCACCAGAGGGCGCTGATGAGCTCAGGTGCTCATGACCATGCTCACCTCCAGTACCTGCAAAAAAAGCAGCCACACTGCAAGTGACAGGCACACAGGGCAGAGAGACAACACAGCGATCTTACAAAGTTTGGTGAAGCTAGGAATAAAACTTGTCAGGATGTTAATGCCCAGACATGGCTTCTCAGATAAGGTGACTTTGAGAGGGTAAAAATAAAAAATATCAAGAGCTAAAAACATATCACAGCATTAGATTTGAACTAAAGTTTCACCAAAACTGATAAGATGGAAGACAAACATGTTCTCAACATGACTGAACCATTAAAGGTTTGTACTGCCTGACCATCTCTTTGTACCTGCACAATATCAATCCTTAGTTTTTCCAACTCAATTGCTTGGTGAGGTGGAGAAGGGAGAGGAGGGAGAGGAGGGAGAGGAGGGAGAGGGGACTTGGGCTGTACCAAGTTGGGCAGTGCAGAGTTCAGGGGGCGGGGTTTGAAGTCACAGAAACTCTTCAAGCCACTGAGTCAAGCTACTGCTGAGGGAGAAACACAAACCAAAGCCAGTGGGTGTGTCTCAGGGAGAAGAGGGAGAGTCTGAACTCAGCTCTGAGAGGGTTTCAGAAGGAGCACTGACATACAGGGTCTGTGTCCACCAGAGGGCGCTGATGAGCTCAGGTGCTGATGGCCCTCTGCCATGCTCACCTGCAGTACCTGCAAAGCTTTTAAAAGCCTTATTTCAGGGAATCAAACACCGTATAGACAAAGAACAAACTAAATCTGAGACAGTGCAGCAACCACTCTCTTGGACTGAAACATCTGTGGACGTCAGATGTTTGGATCTGAACCAACAGCCTGTTTAAAGGGCTGCTCCTCATCAAGCCCCTGGGTCACAAAGGTCAAGAGGTTCTCAGTCTGTATTTTGGAGCGTCATTTCTCAGACTCCAGTCTTACTGGTGGGGTTTAGGCTTCAAGCCAGATTCATGTACTGTATTTTGGTTCAAATCAGCAATGAAATTCTGTTTTATAAATCTGGACTAGTTGCCTCAACAAAAGAATTAGATCCACAGCCATTCTTTAATTACCAGCAGCTGATATTCAGTCATTTTGCAGATATAATAACCGTTAAAGGTTTGTACTGCCTGACCATCTCTTTGTACCTGCACGATATCAATCCTTAGTTTTTCCAACTGGATTGCTGGATGAGGTGGAGGAGGGAGAGGAGGGAGAGGAGGGAGAGGAGGGAGAGGGGACTTGGGTTGTACCAAGTTGGGCAGTGCAGAGTTCAGGGGGCGGGGTTTGAAGTCACAGAAACTCTTCAAGCCACTGAGTCAAGCTACTGCTGAGGGAGAAACACAAACCAAAGCCAGTGGGTGTGTCTCAGGGAGAAGAGGGAGAGTCTGAACTCAGCTCTGAGAGGGTTTCAGAAGAAGCACTGACATACAGGGCCTGTGTCCACCAGAGGGCGCTGATGAGCTCAGGTGCTCATGACCATGCTCACCTCCAGTATCTGCAAAGAAAGCAGCCACACTGCAAGTGACAGGCACACAGGGCAGAGAGACAACACAGCGATCTTACAAAGTTTGGTGAAGCTAGGAATAAAACTTGTCAGGATGTTAATGCCCAGACATGGCTTCTCAGATAAGGTGACTTTGAGAGGGTAAAAATAAGAACAATTTAACAAATTGTACTTAAGAACAATTTTGAGGTACCTACCTGAGTATTTCCATTGAAACTTTTGATGCTTATAGTAAATTATGCAGAGAATGCTTTCATTGAAGTAGGTGTATTTTTATTTTACTGTATTGCTATTTTGACTTCTTCCATCACTGGCTGAGAAAAAAGAAAAATACTAGTCTCCTTCACAGAACGTCAGCTTATTTTGTATTAATGTTACATATGCTGTATATAGTATATGTTAGGTACTTTACCTGCTTGTGGACTTTTGTGAGCTGCTCCAAGTTATTCTCCAGGAATGAGATCTTCTGTTTCTGGGCGATGTTGCCAAGCCCTTCCTCACAGTCCATCTCTGCACTCTAACAACAATAGTCAGAGCACAGGTTCAGTGTTAAACTGGCATTTTCAGAGAGATGATGCTTAACAGAACCAAGCAAGCAGAGGAAGGTGATGTACCTTCTTAACCCGTGTGGTGAGGTCCAGAACGAAGAGTTTGCGGAGGTTGTGAAGAGTCTGCAGCTCTTTGGCCTGAAAGAACAAGAAGAAAGTGATAATGATGGTTAGTAAGTGTGGAAGACAGGCTGAGGATTGAAGGATTAAACGACACCTCCTCTCCATCTGGAACAACGGGTGAGTGCCACTCTGGTTCTCCTGCAGCAGACACAGTGGTGAGTGTGAGATTTGACCATAAACCTCTGCCCTGTGTCGCAGCTCCATCATGGGCTTCATCAGTAGGAGAGGAGAGGGAGAAGGCTGTGCTTCCTGCTCAGGTTCAGTGAGAGCAGCAGAGAGGGAGCCATCACCTTCACCTGGATCCAACACTGCTGCTTTAAACTCTGCACGGCTCGCTGACAGAACCATCCACAGTTTTCACACTCGGATTTCTCCCAAATCCTCCATTTGTTGGGTCATTGTAAATCTTCTGAGACTGAGCTGTGTTTATGGGAAGCTGTTTCTCACTCGTGCCGGCAAAATTCAATTAATGGGCAGCCGTCCCTTTACTTTGAGCACGATATCTCAGTAAGGCCTCGAGGGAATTTTAATACAAATTTAATACAAATATTCAGTTGGACTCAAAGATGAACTGATTACATGCAGGTGGTCAAAAGGCCAAAGGTCACCGTGACAGCACCAAACACATTTACGGCCACAATTCAAGAATTCACAGTCTTATTAACTGCAGCAGGACTGGTCGGTGGAGGCGTATCGATACTACGATTGATACTTTTCTGTTACTTGGTGGTTGTTAACAGAACCGCTCATGTTTTCATTATTTAACTTTGAGTGAGCAACGTCTTGAGGAACGCACAGAAAACTGGAAACCGCATCCTCTCTGCCTCTTCATACTCAAACTGTAGAGTTGACTGTGTTCAGAGTTCCTGAAGCAGCAGTCATTTGTTTTTCCTGCTCAGTCTGATCTCTGTCTTCTCAGCTGTAAATGTCGCCGTCTGTCTTTTGTTTTGTTTTTTTGTATTTCTCTTCCTGCTCGGCCTCCAGACCAGCAATCTGATTGGATTTGGAGAGTTTGACGTTCAGGTAGACGCCGCTTCAATCTGTTCCCCTGCTAAACCGCTGCAGTTTAACTCAACTATACTTTACTACACTAACAGCTGTGGCTCTCCCTCCTCCAACACAAGTGTTTGTTTTATTTTTGACACTTATTAAAGCTTGAAATACAAACAGCAGTAGAGAAAATATTTGACATGCATGCAGAATGAATTTAGGACAAATCTAAAGCGCCTCGGTCATGTATTGTATTTCTTTACGTGTCTGTTGCATGAAATTCACTTGTTAACATAAAATTCATGCAGAAAGATTCCCTTCATTCTTAGAACAATACTCTGGATTTACATTAGAGCTGGAGTCACTTTACTTTGTGTCTTTGTACCTAACAACCTGTCTTTTTCTCTTCTTCTCAGATGAGCGCAGACTTTCCTGACCAGAACTAAAGATGAGCTCCTCATCCTCTTGTTACCAGTGTACTCTTCATGTCTTTGTTTAATGCAGAGACTAAAGCCCCATTTGGACGGGATTAACTGTACGGGAGGAGGTGGAGAATTAAATCTTCACTGTGGTCTTCTGTAATGTAACCTCCATAACTCTGCTAAGAAGTCAGAAAAAAGACACTTGTGTTTGTGCAGAACTTGCTTTTGGAACTTGTTTTTAACTTTTCTTCAGTATCACAGTGATCCAGTGACAGCTGTCTGTACGCCCATGGGTTCACTGCAGACAGGAGATGATCGCAGCTAATTCTGCATACTTAGAATAAAAATATGTGAATAAATGTATATGCTGTGATTACTGCAGGTATGGGTGGGTGGGCCAGGTATTGTTAAACTAGCCCACCTCCTCTAAAAAAGATCCAGTCCAAATGGAGCTGAAGTCGGGTTTAGACGGGATCTGTCACTTTATTTTTGTACATACATCTGTTTTTATTAAGTCCATAATACTCCCTGCTGTAAAACAGTGAAAATAAAGAATATGATTCTGCGTGCCTCCTTAAATTTGCCATAAAATCACATTGATTAATTGGACATTGTGTATTTGAGTCTGCAAAAACATCTTATTGTGTGGAGGTGACTTTAGACTAAACAAACATGGCGGATGACAGCGGACCCCCCCATTTTTAAACTTTATTCATCATGAATTCATCATGAAAACAACAACGTGTCAGATTGACTATCGATCCGTTCCAAATGACAGCCAATACAGCGCATGCTCGGATTTCCTCGAGTCTCCTCCCACACACACAACAGGATTTCTGACCGTAAATACCCTAATAAACACGTGTAACATTTGTCAGAGCGGCCGGGGAGCGTAAAATCATTCTTAATCCACCTGAAACCACAGGAAACTCCGGCAGGATCACCGTTAGAGCCATCATAGCGCCACATTATTGTTCAAGGATTTTTACTAAAGATATTCGCTTTCAGGGTTAATAAAATGAATTAAACCCATATCCTACCTAACCTTACTGATAGCAATGTAAAGATGAAACACTAGGGGGCGCAAACGAAAAGCAGAGTTTGACTAAGTTGAACAAACACCTGTCAGCGCCGTGACACCAGAGTGTTGTATGGAGCGGGTTGAAGCAACAGAGAGGGAACAGGAATATTTCATCATAAAGATCGTTTCTCAGCACGTTTTCATTCAAATAAAACATTCTGACCATCACAACTGAATCTGATTTAATCATTCCAACCCTCACATAACTTTTGTTGTGATCTGGCGTTATATAAACTGAGATTGTGGTTAGGGTTAGGGTTAGGGGTGCGGGGTGGGGGTTGCACGGGAGGGGGAAGAGGGAAGAGGGGTGGGGGGTTCTTTTATTTTATTTTTTAACTTTCAGGCTGTGGAGCAGGAGACGCTCAAAGAAAAGTTGGCCCATAAACTCATAGCAATCATTTTTAATTGAGAACAGCTGCAGCTTTCTTCTGATTTCTCTGATGATGTCAAGTCAATATTTATTTATACAGCGTCAAATCATAACAGACGTCATCTCGAGGCGCTGTACACACAGAGCAGGTTTACACCGTGCTCTTTATATTATAATATTTATAAGGAGACCCAACAATTCAAACCATGAGCAAGCGTGGTGTGTTCATGAAACGGTCAAAGACTTTAAAGTGGGGATGAAGTCAGTCAGAGTATTACAAGAAACACAGAGCCTTCGGCAGCTCAACACAAACTAAGGTGGAGATCACCTGAAACCCCCCTCTGTTCTCTACTTGACTTGGTACAGTCCAGTCAGACACTTTGTCAGATTTGAGCGACAACCTCCGAGTGTCGTTTGAATCAAGAGAAATACGTGACAAAGTGTTAAATGCAACACAAATATAAAACAAACTGACTGTTCTGCAAACGTCTGTGGATTTATATGTTGTCCGCAGCAGTTCACACAATAAAACATCGATCTTATAGTGATTTATTCACGGGACATTTTGTTTGGGGGAATCACACACGTGTCAGAAACGGGATTCGATTCCCGTGAGACCTGCACAGAGTGAGGTCCAGCCGCCCCCCTCCTCTCCCCAGTGCACTGCCCCCCTCCCCCCACGCTCTCGTCTATATAAGGCGCGCCGGAAAGAGCGACTTCCTCTTTGACACCCGGCGCGCGCAGACGGAGCCAGCGAGAACTGCTGCACGTGGTACAAACATTTGGTAACTCTCGCTTAAAATATCCACGCATTTATCACATTTTCTGCGTTTTTACTGTTGTCGGTGCAGTTATTAAATGGTTATCTTTCAATTTAAGTGTAAACGTGAGTCTTTTGTTGGCTTACTTTGCAGATTTTGACTAATGCTAGAATCCTTGCAGA
This sequence comes from Lates calcarifer, assembly GCF_001640805.2. NCBI lineage: Eukaryota > Metazoa > Chordata > Actinopteri > Centropomidae > Lates > Lates calcarifer. The sequence continues at coordinate 3,549,929 of NC_066854.1, forward strand.
TTTCAACTCCTGCTAGAATCATAGCCTAACCTAACTACATCTGTTTCTTCTCTGTGTTTTTCAGAAACGGGAGGTGAGGAGATACACTCGTGTCTGCGCTGCTGTTTGTTTGGACCTTGTTATTTAACCTTTGTTGCATCCATTCACAAGTGTATCTCTGCACCTTTTGTTGTTGCTAGTTCTGCTGTAGCATGGTAATGCTAATGTTAATGCTAACGTTAAAGCTAATGCTAATGTTAAAGTTAAAGCTAATGCTAAAGTTAAAGCTAATGTTAATGCTAAAGTTAAAGCTAATGCTAAAGTTAAAGCTAATGCTAAAGTTAAAGCTAATGCTAAAGTTAAAGCTAATGTTAATGTTAAAGCTAAAGTTAATGTTAAAGTTAATGTTAAAGTTAAAGCTAATGCTAAAGTTAATAGTTAACAGTGTAAAACTGCACTAACAACAATAAAAATGCAGAAAATGTGATAAATGTGTGGATATTTTAAGTAAGAGTTACCAAATGTTTGTTCCATGTGCTCCAGTTCTTGCTGGCTAAAAAGTTTCAAAAGCACCTTGTGCGCACAAGCATGTCCTATAAAACCAATAAGTCACTCCCTCCCTTCCTCCTGCCCCACCCCCCTCTGGCTCCTCCTACCTGCCCCTCCCCCTGACTCCTCCTACCTACTCTAGCCCCTCCTACCTGCCCCTCCCCCTGACTCCTCCTACCTGCCCCGCCCCCCTCTAGCTCCTCCTACCTGCCCCTCCCCCTGACTCCTCCTACCTGCCCCGCCCCCCTCTAGCTCCTCCTACCTGCCCCTCCCCCTGACTCCTCCTACCTGCCCCGCCCCTTCTAGCTCCTCCTACCTAGCCCCACCCCCCTCTAGCTCCTCCTACCTGCCCCACCCCCTCTGACTCCTCCTACCTAGCCCCACCCCCCTCTAGCTCCTCCTACCTAGCCCCCCCCCACCTGATCTAGCCCCTCCCCTACAGCTACCTCCCCCCCCCGAACTAAATTATCCTCTCCCGCTACCCCCTAACCCAGACGCTGGCAGTGAAGGGGATTCGAACCGGCCTCTCCCAGACCAGTCGACCATCCGGCCGCTGACGAACCCACTGCACCACCGTGCATCTGAAATGAACAGAGCTCCGGGCGTATTTGACATCTTCATTTTGGCTGTTGAAAGTGAAAAACTCTTTGTCTCAACCAAGATTTGAACCTGCAACCTCTTGGTTCCCAATCACAACCTCTTGCCTGCAGACAAATCCACTGCACCACTGAGGATCTGATGTGACCAATGCTCGTGGCGCATTTGGCATCTTCATTTTGGCAGTTGAAAGTGAAAAACTCTTTGTCTCAACCAAGACTTGAACCTGCAACCTCTTGGTTCCCAATCACAACCTCTTGCCTGCAGACAAATCCACTGCACCACTGAGGATCTGATGTGACTAATGCTCATGGCGCATTTGGCTTCTTCATTTTGGCAGTTGAAAGTGAAAAACTCTTTGTCTCAACCAAGAATTGAACTCACGAACTCTTGATTCCCAGTCCATCTCCTTAACCACTAACCTATGTGGTGAGACACCTGAACTCCTTTTTTCAAGCATTTCACTCTGTGATCTGCACACCAGCCTCCAAAAACTCACTGCCTCAACCAAGAATTGAACTCACGACTCTTGAACACGAGTCAGTGTTCTACCAGTCTGCGCCATCTTGTCAGACAGTGGAGGACTCTTTCTTTAAGCATTTCAGCCTTTCTTTTGCACACCAGCCTTCAAAAACTCACTGCCTCAACCAAGAATTGAACTCACGACTCTTGAGACCCAGTCCATCTCCTTAACCACTGACCTATGTGGTGAGACACCTGAACTCCTTTTTTCAAGCATTTCACTCTGTGATCTGCACACCAGCCTTCAAAAACTCACTGCCTCAACCAAGAATTGAACTCACAACTCTTGAACATGAGTCAGTGTTCTACCAGTCTGCGCCATCTTGTCAGACAGCTGAGACACATTTCTTTGAGCCTTTCAGTGTTTACTTTGAGTGCTGGGCATCAAAACTCTGCAGCCTCTGACCCAAGACCTCAAAACCAGAGGAACCGATAACTCTGAACTTCAGTGTTGGTGTGAGCTATAAGGCGACGTGTTGATCAGAGGCTTTTGTCAGACTTTGATTCAAAAATCTCTGCTTGTACGACCCACAACTGAGTCAAATCCACATCCTCAGAACCTAAAGGTTCAGCTATCTCATCAGACCCTTCACACTTATTTCCTGGAGCCTTTGGGAGTTTACAGAGGGTCCTGGACTTCATCAAAATCCGCCACAACTCAAACCCAAGAACTTCAGAGGGGTCATTCCATATCAGATCAGAAAAGGTTGCTGCAGCACCATCTCTGATTTTGTTCAGACATTGACATGAACAGGTCCAGAAAACAAGGCCTGTACACGGCCCACGTTTTCATGTTTTCAGCCTTTGATATTATTCTGTTTTTATAACCTGACAAACACCTTATCTGAGAAGTCATGTTTGGACATTAAGACCTAGTACTATTATCACTGTCTCAGGGAGAAGAGGGAGAGTCTGAACTCAGCTCTGAGAGGGTTTCAGAAGGAGCACTGACATACAGGGCCTGTGTCCACCAGAGGGCGCTAATTCTACTCTTCACAACAAGGCTGCACAGTTGCACACAACAAAACCAATTAACAAATGATTCTATTTAAAACAATGAGGAAAACTTAAACTAACAGTGACGTGTAATCAGTAAAATCAGCAGTGTAGCTGAGGCCATAAGGGAAGAAGTGTTTGTGTGGTGTTGTTTGATCCAGAAACACAAACCAAAGCCAGTGGGTGTGTCTCAGGGAGAAGAGGGAGAGTCTGAACTCAGCTCTGAGAGGGTTTCAGAAGAAGCACTGACATACAGGGTCTGTGTCCACCAGAGGGCGCTGATGAGCTCAGGTGCTGATGGCCCTCTGCCATGCTCACCTGCAGTACCTGCAAAGCTTTTAAAAGCCTTATTTCAGGGAATCAAACACCGTATAGACAAAGAACAAACTAAATCTGAGACAGTGCAGCAACCACTCTCTTGGACTGAAACATCTGTGGACGTCAGATGTTTGGATCTGAACCAACAGCCTGTTTAAAGGGCTGCTCCTCATCAAGCCCCTGGGTCACAAAGGTCAAGAGGTTCTCAGTCTGTATTTTGGAGCGTCATTTCTCAGACTCCAGTCTTACTGGTGGGGTTTAGGCTTCAAGCCAGATTCATGTACTGTATTTTGGTTCAAATCAGCAATGAAATTCTGTTTTATAAATCTGGACTAGTTGCCTCAACAAAAGAATTAGATCCACAGCCATTCTTTAATTACCAGCAGCTGATATTCAGTCATTTTGCAGATATAATAACCGTTAAAGGTTTGTACTGCCTGACCATCTCTTTGTACCTGCACGATATCAATCCTTAGTTTTTCCAACTGGATTGCTGGATGAGGTGGAGGAGGGAGAGGAGGGAGAGGAGGGAGAGGAGGGAGAGGGGACTTGGGTTGTACCAAGTTGGGCAGTGCAGAGTTCAGGGGGCGGGGTTTGAAGTCACAGAAACTCTTCAAGCCACTGAGTCAAGCTACTGCTGAGGGAGAAACACAAACCAAAGCCAGTGGGTGTGTCTCAGGGAGAAGAGGGAGAGTCTGAACTCAGCTCTGAGAGGGTTTCAGAAGGTGCACTGACATACAGGGTCTGTGTCCACCAGAGGGCGCTGATGAGCTCAGGTGCTCATGACCATGCTCACCTCCAGTACCTGCAAAAAAAGCAGCCACACTGCAAGTGACAGGCACACAGGGCAGAGAGACAACACAGCGATCTTACAAAGTTTGGTGAAGCTAGGAATAAAACTTGTCAGGATGTTAATGCCCAGACATGGCTTCTCAGATAAGGTGACGTTGAGAGGGTAAAAATAAAAAATATCAAGAGCTAAAAACATCACAGCATTAGATTTGAACTAAAGTTTCACCAAAACTGATAAGATGGAAGACAAACATGTTCTCAACATGACTGAACCATTAAAGGTTTGTACTGCCTGACCATCTCTTTGTACCTGCACAATATCAATCCTTAGTTTTTCCAACTCAATTGCTTGGTGAGGTGGAGAAGGGAGAGGAGGGAGAGGAGGGAGAGGAGGGAGAGGGGACTTGGGCTGTACCAAGTTGGGCAGTGCAGAGTTCAGGGGGCGGGGTTTGAAGTCACAGAAACTCTTCAAGCCACTGAGTCAAGCTACTGCTGAGGGAGAAACACAAACCAAAGCCAGTGGGTGTGTCTCAGGGAGAAGAGGGAGAGTCTGAACTCAGCTCTGAGAGGGTTTCAGAAGGAGCACTGACATACAGGGTCTGTGTCCACCAGAGGGCGCTGATGAGCTCAGGTGCTGATGGCCCTCTGCCATGCTCACCTGCAGTACCTGCAAAGCTTTTAAAAGCCTTATTTCAGGGAATCAAACACCGTATAGACAAAGAACAAACTAAATCTGAGACAGTGCAGCAACCACTCTCTTGGACTGAAACATCTGTGGACGTCAGATGTTTGGATCTGAACCAACAGCCTGTTTAAAGGGCTGCTCCTCATCAAGCCCCTGGGTCACAAAGGTCAAGAGGTTCTCAGTCTGTATTTTGGAGCGTCATTTCTCAGACTCCAGTCTTACTGGTGGGGTTTAGGCTTCAAGCCAGATTCATGTACTGTATTTTGGTTCAAATCAGCAATGAAATTCTGTTTTATAAATCTGGACTAGTTGCCTCAACAAAAGAATTAGATCCACAGCCATTCTTTAATTACCAGCAGCTGATATTCAGTCATTTTGCAGATATAATAACCGTTAAAGGTTTGTACTGCCTGACCATCTCTTTGTACCTGCACGATATCAATCCTTAGTTTTTCCAACTAATTGCTGGATGAGGTGGAGGAGGGAGAGGAGGGAGAGGAGGGAGAGGGGACTTGGGTTGTACCAAGTTGGGCAGTGCAGAGTTCAGGGGGCGGGGTTTGAAGTCACAGAAACTCTTCAAGCCACTGAGTCAAGCTACTGCTGAGGGAGAAACACAAACCAAAGCCAGTGGGTGTGTCTCAGGGAGAAGAGGGAGAGTCTGAACTCAGCTCTGAGAGGGTTTCAGAAGGTGCACTGACATACAGGGTCTGTGTCCACCAGAGGGCGCTGATGAGCTCAGGTGCTCATGACCATGCTCACCTCCAGTACCTGCAAAAAAAGCAGCCACACTGCAAGTGACAGGCACACAGGGCAGAGAGACAACACAGCGATCTTACAAAGTTTGGTGAAGCTAGGAATAAAACTTGTCAGGATGTTAATGCCCAGACATGGCTTCTCAGATAAGGTGACTTTGAGAGGGTAAAAATAAAAAATATCAAGAGCTAAAAACATATCACAGCATTAGATTTGAACTAAAGTTTCACCAAAACTGATAAGATGGAAGACAAACAAGACTCAACATGACTGAACCATTAAAGGTTTGTACTGCCTGACCATCTCTTTGTACCTGCACAATATCAATCCTTAGTTTTTCCAACTCAATTGCTTGGTGAGGTGGAGAAGGGAGAGGAGGGAGAGGAGGGAGAGGGGACTTGGGCTGTACCAAGTTGGGCAGTGCAGAGTTCAGGGGGCGGGGTTTGAAGTCACAGAAACTCTTCAAGCCACTGAGTCAAGCTACTGCTGAGGGAGAAACACAAACCAAAGCCAGTGGGTGTGTCTCAGGGAGAAGAGGGAGAGTCTGAACTCAGCTCTGAGAGGGTTTCAGAAGGAGCACTGACATACAGGGTCTGTGTCCACCAGAGGGCGCTGATGAGCTCAGGTGCTGATGGCCCTCTGCCATGCTCACCTGCAGTACCTGCAAAGCTTTTAAAAGCCTTATTTCAGGGAATCAAACACCGTATAGACAAAGAACAAACTAAATCTGAGACAGTGCAGCAACCACTCTCTTGGACTGAAACATCTGTGGACGTCAGATGTTTGGATCTGAACCAACAGCCTGTTTAAAGGGCTGCTCCTCATCAAGCCCCTGGGTCACAAAGGTCAAGAGGTTCTCAGTCTGTATTTTGGAGCGTCATTTCTCAGACTCCAGTCTTACTGGTGGGGTTTAGGCTTCAAGCCAGATTCATGTACTGTATTTTGGTTCAAATCAGCAATGAAATTCTGTTTTATAAATCTGGACTAGTTGCCTCAACAAAAGAATTAGATCCACAGCCATTCTTTAATTACCAGCAGCTGATATTCAGTCATTTTGCAGATATAATAACCATTAAAGGTTTGTACTGCCTGACCATCTCTTTGTACCTGCACGATATCAATCCTTAGTTTTTCCAACTGGATTGCTGGATGAGGTGGAGGAGGGAGAGGAGGGAGAGGAGGGAGAGGGGACTTGGGTTGTACCAAGTTGGGCAGTGCAGAGTTCAGGGGGCGGGGTTTGAAGTCACAGAAACTCTTCAAGCCACTGAGTCAAGCTACTGCTGAGGGAGAAACACAAACCAAAGCCAGTGGGTGTGTCTCAGGGAGAAGAGGGAGAGTCTGAACTCAGCTCTGAGAGGGTTTCAGAAGGTGCACTGACATACAGGGTCTGTGTCCACCAGAGGGCGCTGATGAGCTCAGGTGCTCATGACCATGCTCACCTCCAGTACCTGCAAAAAAAGCAGCCACACTGTAAGTGACAGGCACACAGGGCAGAGAGACAACACAGCGATCTTACAAAGTTTGGTGAAGCTAGGAATAAAACTTGTCAGGATGTTAATGCCCAGACATGGCTTCTCAGATAAGGTGACTTTGAGAGGGTAAAAATAAAAAATATCAAGAGCTAAAAACATCACAGCATTAGATTTGAACTAAAGTTTCACCAAAACTGATAAGATGGAAGACAAACAAGACTCAACATGACTGAACCATTAAAGGTTTGTACTGCCTGACCATCTCTTTGTACCTGCACAATATCAATCCTTAGTTTTTCCAACTCAATTGCTTGGTGAGGTGGAGCAGGGAGAGGAGGGAGAGGAGGGAGAGGGGACTTGGGTTGTACCAAGTTGGGCAGTGCAGAGTTCAGGGGGCGGGGTTTGAAGTCACAGAAACTCTTCAAGCCACTGAGTCAAGCTACTGCTGAGGGAGAAACACAAACCAAAGCCAGTGGGTGTGTCTCAGGGAGAAGAGGGAGAGTCTGAACTCAGCTCTGAGAGGGTTTCAGAAGGAGCACTGACATACAGGGTCTGTGTCCACCAGAGGGCGCTGATGAGCTCAGGTGCTGATGGCCCTCTGCCATGCTCACCTGCAGTACCTGCAAAGCTTTTAAAAGCCTTATTTTAGGGAATCAAACACCGTATAGACAAAGAACAAACTAAATCTGAGACAGTGCAGCAACCACTCTCTTGGACTGAAACATCTGTGGACGTCAGATGTTTGGATCTGAACCAACAGCCTGTTTAAAGGGCTGCTCCTCATCAAGCCCCTGGGTCACAAAGGTCAAGAGGTTCTCAGTCTGTATTTTGGAGCGTCATTTCTCAGACTCCAGTCTTACTGGTGGGGTTTAGGCTTCAAGCCAGATTCATGTACTGTATTTTGGTTCAAATCAGCAATGAAATTCTGTTTTATAAATCTGGACTAGTTGCCTCAACAAAAGAATTAGATCCACAGCCATTCTTTAATTACCAGCAGCTGATATTCAGTCATTTTGCAGATATAATAACCGTTAAAGGTTTGTACTGCCTGACCATCTCTTTGTACCTGCACAATATCAATCCTTAGTTTTTCCAACTCAATTGCTTGGTGAGGTGGAGAAGGGAGAGGAGGGAGAGGAGGGAGAGGAGGGAGAGGGGACTTGGGCTGTACCAAGTTGGGCAGTGCAGAGTTCAGGGGGCGGGGTTTGAAGTCACAGAAACTCTTCAAGCCACTGAGTCAAGCTACTGCTGAGGGAGAAACACAAACCAAAGCCAGTGGGTGTGTCTCAGGGAGAAGAGGGAGAGTCTGAACTCAGCTCTGAGAGGGTTTCAGAAGGAGCACTGACATACAGGGTCTGTGTCCACCAGAGGGCGCTGATGAGCTCAGGTGCTGATGGCCCTCTGCCATGCTCACCTGCAGTACCTGCAAAGCTTTTAAAAGCCTTATTTCAGGGAATCAAACACCGTATAGACAAAGAACAAACTAAATCTGAGACAGTGCAGCAACCACTCTCTTGGACTGAAACATCTGTGGACGTCAGATGTTTGGATCTGAACCAACAGCCTGTTTAAAGGGCTGCTCCTCATCAAGCCCCTGGGTCACAAAGGTCAAGAGGTTCTCAGTCTGTATTTTGGAGCATCATTTCTCAGACTCCAGTCTTACTGGTGGGGTTTAGGCTTCAAGCCAGATTCATGTACTGTATTTTGGTTCAAATCAGCAATGAAATTCTGTTTTATAAATCTGGACTAGTTGCCTCAACAAAAGAATTAGATCCACAGCCATTCTTTAATTACCAGCAGCTGATATTCAGTCATTTTGCAGATATAATAACCATTAAAGGTTTGTACTGCCTGACCATCTCTTTGTACCTGCACGATATCAATCCTTAGTTTTTCCAACTGGATTGCTGGATGAGGTGGAGGAGGGAGAGGAGGGAGAGGAGGGAGAGGGACTTGGGTTGTACCAAGTTGGGCAGTGCAGAGTTCAGGGGGCGGGGTTTGAAGTCACAGAAACTCTTCAAGCCACTGAGTCAAGCTACTGCTGAGGGAGAAACACAAACCAAAGCCAGTGGGTGTGTCTCAGGGAGAAGAGGGAGAGTCTGAACTCAGCTCTGAGAGGGTTTCAGAAGGTGCACTGACATACAGGGTCCTGTGTCCACCAGAGGGCGCTGATGAGCTCAGGTGCTCATGACCATGCTCACCTCCAGTACCTGCAAAAAAAGCAGCCACACTGTAAGTGACAGGCACACAGGGCAGAGAGACAACACAGCGATCTTACAAAGTTTGGTGAAGCTAGGAATAAAACTTGTCAGGATGTTAATGCCCAGACATGGCTTCTCAGATAAGGTGACTTTGAGAGGGTAAAAATAAAAAATATCAAGAGCTAAAAACATATCACAGCATTAGATTTGAACTAAAGTTTCACCAAAACTGATAAGATGGAAGACAAACAAGACTCAACATGACTGAACCATTAAAGGTTTGTACTGCCTGACCATCTCTTTGTACCTGCACAATATCAATCCTTAGTTTTTCCAACTCAATTGCTTGGTGAGGTGGAGCAGGGAGAGGAGGAGAGGAGGGAGAGGGGACTTGGGTTGTACCAAGTTGGGCAGTGCAGAGTTCAGGGGGCGGGGTTTGAAGTCACAGAAACTCTTCAAGCCACTGAGTCAAGCTACTGCTGAGGGAGAAACACAAACCAAAGCCAGTGGGTGTGGTCTCAGGGAGAAGAGGGAGAGTCTGAACTCAGCTCTGAGAGGGTTTCAGAAGGAGCACTGACATACAGGGTCTGTGTCCACCAGAGGGCGCCTGATGAGCTCAGGTGCTCATGACCATGCTCACCTCCAGTATCTGCAAAGAAAGCAGCCACACTGCAAGTGACAGGCACACAGGGCAGAGAGACAACACAGCGATCTTACAAAGTTTGGTGAAGCTAGGAATAAAACTTGTCAGGATGTTAATGCCCAGACATGGCTTCTCAGATAAGGTGACTTTGAGAGGGTAAAAATAAGAACAATTTAACAAATTGTACTTAAGAACAATTTTGAGGTACCTACCTGAGTATTTCCATTGAAACTTTTGATGCTTATAGTAAATTATGCAGAGAATGCTTTCATTGAAGTAGGTGTATTTTTATTTTACTGTATTGCTATTTTGACTTCTTCCATCACTGGCTGAGAAAAAAAGAAAAATACTAGTCTCCTTCACAGAACGTCAGCTTATTTTGTATTAATGTTACATATGCTGTATATAGTATATGTTAGGTTTTACCTGCTTGTGGACTTTTGTGAGCTGCTCCAAGTTATTCTCCAGGAATGAGATCTTCTGTTTCTGGGCGATGTTGCCAAGCCCTTCCTCACAGTCCATCTCTGCACTCTAACAACAATAGTCAGAGCACAGGTTCAGTGTTAAACTGGCATTTTCAGAGAGATGATGCTTAACAGAACCAAGCAAGCAGAGGAAGGTGATGTACCTTCTTAACCCGTGTGGTGAGGTCCAGAACGAAGAGTTTGCGGAGGTTGTGAAGAGTCTGCAGCTCTTTGGCCTGAAAGAACAAGAAGAAAGTGATAATGATGGTTAGTAAGTGTGGAAGACAGGCTGAGGATTGAAGGATTAAACGACACCTCCTCTCCATCTGGAACAACGGGTGAGTGCCACTCTGGTTCTCCTGCAGCAGACACAGTGGTGAGTGTGAGATTTGACCATAAACCTCTGCCTGTGTCGCAGCTCCATCATGGGCTTCATCAGTAGGAGAGGAGAGGGAGAAGGCTGTGCTTCCTGCTCAGGTTCAGTGAGAGCAGCAGAGAGGGAGCCATCACCTTCACCTGGATCCAACACTGCTGCTTTAAACTGCACGGCTCGCTGACAGAACCATCCACAGTTTTCACACTCGGATTTCTCCCAAATCCTCCATTTGTTGGGTCATTGTAAATCTTCTGAGACTGAGCTGTGTTTATGGGAAGCTGTTTCTCACTCGTGCCGGCAAAATTCAATTAATGGGCAGCCGTCCCTTTACTTTGAGCACGATATCTCAGTAAGGCCTCGAGGGAATTTTAATACAAATTTAATACAAATATTCAGTTGGACTCAAAGATGAACTGATTACATGCAGGTGGTCAAAAGGCCAAAGGTCACCGTGACAGCACCAAACACATTTACGGCCACAATTCAAGAATTCACAGTCTTATTAACTGCAGCAGGACTGGTCGGTGGAGGCGTATCGATACTACGATTGATACTTTTCTGTTACTTGGTGGTTGTTAACAGAACCGCTCATGTTTTCATTATTTAACTTTGAGTGAGCAACGTCTTGAGGAACGCACAGAAAACTGGAAACCGCATCCTCTCTGCCTCTTCATACTCAAACTGTAGAGTTGACTGTGTTCAGAGTTCCTGAAGCAGCAGTCATTTGTTTTTCCTGCTCAGTCTGATCTCTGTCTTCTCAGCTGTAAATGTCGCCGTCTGTCTTTTGTTTTGTTTTTTTGTATTTCTCTTCCTGCTCGGCCTCCAGACCAGCAATCTGATTGGATTTGGAGAGTTTGACGTTCAGGTAGACGCCGCTTCAATCTGTTCCCCTGCTAAACCGCTGCAGTTTAACTCAACTATACTTTACTACACTAACAGCTGTGGCTCTCCCTCCTCCAACACAAGTGTTTGTTTTATTTTTGACACTTATTAAAGCTTGAAATACAAACAGCAGTAGAGAAAATATTTGACATGCATGCAGAATGAATTTAGGACAAATCTAAAGCGCCTCGGTCATGTATTGTATTTCTTTACGTGTCTGTTGCATGAAATTCACTTGTTAACATAAAATTCATGCAGAAAGATCCCCTTCATTCTTAGAACAATACTCTGGATTTACATTAGAGCTGGAGTCACTTTACTTTGTGTCTTTGTACCTAACAACCTGTCCTTTTCTCTTCTTCTCAGATGAGCGCAGACTTTCCTGACCAGAACTAAAGATGAGCTCCTCATCCTCTTGTTACCAGTGTACTCTTCATGTCTTTGTTTAATGCAGAGACTAAAGCCCCATTTGGACGGGATTAACTGTACGGGAGGAGGTGGAGAATTAAATCTTCACTGTGGTCTTCTGTAATGTAACCTCCATAACTCTGCTAAGAAGTCAGAAAAAAGACACTTGTGTTTGTGCAGAACTTGCTTTTGGAACTTGTTTTTAACTTTTCTTCAGTATCACAGTGATCCAGTGACAGCTGTCTGTACGCCCATGGGTTCACTGCAGACAGGAGATGATCGCAGCTAATTCTGCATACTTAGAATAAAAATATGTGAATAAATGTATATGCTGTGATTACTGCAGGTATGGGTGGGTGGGCCAGGTATTGTTAAACTAGCCCACCTCCTCTAAAAAAGATCCAGTCCAAATGGAGCTGAAGTCGGGTTTAGACGGGATCTGTCACTTTATTTTTGTACATACATCTGTTTTTATTAAGTCCATAATACTCCCTGCTGTAAAACAGTGAAAATAAAGAATATGATTCTGCGTGCCTCCTTAAATTTGCCATAAAATCACATTGATTAATTGGACATTGTGTATTTGAGTCTGCAAAAACATCTTATTGTGTGGAGGTGACTTTAGACTAAACAAACATGGCGGATGACAGCGGACCCCCCCATTTTTAAACTTTACTCATCATGAATTCATCATGAAAACAACAACGTGTCAGATTGACTATCGATCCGTTCCAAATGACAGCCAATACAGCGCATGCTCGGATTTCCTCGAGTCCCCTCCCACACACACAACAGGATTTCTGACCGTAAATACCCTAATAAACACGTGTAACATTTGTCAGAGCGGCCGGGGAGCGTAAAATCATTCTTAATCCACCTGAAACCACAGGAAACTCCGGCAGGATCACCGTTAGAGCCATCATAGCGCCACATTATTGTTCAAGGATTTTTACTAAAGATATTCGCTTTCAGGGTCAATAAAATGAATTAAACCCATATCCTACCTAACCTTACTGATAGCAATGTAAAGATGAAACACTAGGGGGCGCAAACGAAAAGCAGAGTTTGACTAAGTTGAACAAACACCTGTCAGCGCCGTGACACCAGAGTGTTGTATGGAGCGGGTTGAAGCAACAGAGAGGGAACAGGAACATTTCATCATAAAGAAAAAAAAAGCAGGTTTTCATTCAAATAAAACATTCTGACCATCACAACTGAATCTGATTTAATCATTCCAACCCTCACATAACTTTTGTTGTGATCTGGCGTTATATAAACTGAGATTGTGGTTAGGGTTAGGGTTAGGGGTGCGGGGGTGCGGGGTGGGGGTTGCACGGGAGGGGGAAGAGGGAAGAGGGGTGGGGGGTTCTTTTATTTTATTTTTTTAACTTTCAGGCTGTGGAGACGCTCAAAGAAAAGTTGGCCCATAAACTCATAGCAATCATTTTTAATTGAGAACAGCTGCAGCTTTCTTCTGATTTCTCTGATGATGTCAAGTCAATATTTATTTATACAGCGTCAAATCATAACAGACGTCATCTCGAGGCGCTGTACACACAGAGCAGGTTTACACCGTGCTCTTTATATTATAATATTTATAAGGAGACCCAACAATTCAAACCATGAGCAAGCGTGGTGTGTTCATGAAACGGTCAAAGACTTTAAAGTGGGGATGAAGTCAGTCAGAGTATTACAAGAAACACAGAGCCTTCGGCAGCTCAACACAAACTAAGGTGGAGATCACCTGAAACCCCCCTCTGTTCTCTACTTGACTTGGTACAGTCCAGTCAGACACTTTGTCAGATTTGAGCGACAACCTCCGAGTGTCGTTTGAATCAAGAGAAATACGTGACAAAGTGTTAAATGCAACACAAATATAAAACAAACTGACTGTTCTGCAAACGTCTGTGGATTTATATGTTGTCCGCAGCAGTTCACACAATAAAACATCGATCTTATAGTGATTTATTCACGGGACATTTTGTTTGGGGGAATCACACACGTGTTAGAAACGGGATTCGATTCCCGTGAGACCTGCACAGAGTGAGGTCCAGCCGCCCCCCTCCTCTCCCCAGTGCACTGCCCCCTTCCCCCACGCTCTCGTCTATATAAGGCGCGCCGGAAAGAGCGACTTCCTCTTTGACACCCGGCGCGCGCAGACGGAGCCAGCGAGAACTGCTGCACGTGGTACAAACATTTGGTAACTCTCGCTTAAAATATCCACGCATTTATCACATTTTCTGCGTTTTTACTGTTGTCGGTGCAGTTATTAAATGGTTATCTTTCAATTTAAGTGTAAACGTGAGTCTTTTGTTGGCTTACTTTGCAGATTTTGACTAATGCTAGAATCCTTGCAGATTTCAACTCCTGCTAGAATCATAGCCTAACCTAACTACATCTGTTTCTTCTCTGTGTTTTCCAGAAACGGGAGGTGAGGAGATACACTCGTGTCTGCGCTGCCGTTTGTTTGGACCTTGTTATTTAACCTTTGTTGCATCCATTCACAAGTGTATCTCTGCACCTTTTGTTGCTGCTAGTTCTGCTGTAGCATTGTAATGCTAATGTTAATGCTAACGTTAAAGCTAATGCTAATGTTAAAGTTAAAGCTAATGTTAAAGCTAATGCTAAAGTTAAAGCTAATGTTAATGTTAAAGTTAAAGTTAATGTTAAAGTTAAAGCTAATGCTAAAGTTAATAGTTAACAGTGTAAAACTGCACTAACAACAATAAAAATGCAGAAAATGTGATAAATGTGTGGATATTTTAAGTAAGAGTTACCAAATGTTTGTTCCATGTGCTCCAGTTCTTGCTGGCTAAAAAGCACCTTGTACGCACAAGCATGTCCTATAAAACCAATAAGTCACTCCCTCCCTTCTTCCTGCCCCCCCCGGCTCCTCCTACCTTCTTTTTTCAAGCATTTCACTCTGTGATCTGCACACCAGTCTTCAAAAACTCTTTGATGCAAGCAAGAATTGAACTCACGACTCTTGAGACCCAGTCCATCTCCTTAACCACTGACCTATGTGGTGAGACACCTGAACTCCTTTTTTCAAGCATTTCACTCTGTGATCTGCACACCAGCCTTCAAAAACTCACTGCCTCAACCAAGAATTGAACTCACGACTCTTGAACATAAGTCAGTGTTCTACCAGTCTGCGCCATCTTGTCAGACAGTGGGGGGACTCTTTCTTTAAGCATTTCAGCCTTTCTTTTGCACACCAGTCTTCAAAAACTCTTTGACGCAAGCAAGAATTGAACTCACCAACTCTTGAGACCCAGTCCATCTCCTTAACCACTAACCTATGTGGTGAGACACCTGAACTCCTTTTTTCAAGCATTTCACTCTGTGATCTGCACACCAGCCTTCAAAAACTCACTGCCTCAACCAAGAATTGAACTCACAACTCTTGAACATGAGTCAGTGTTCTACCAGTCTGCGCCATCTTGTCAGACAGCTGAGACACATTTCTTTGAGCCTTTCAGTGTTTACTTTGAGTGCTGGGCATCAAAACTCTGCAGCCTCTGACCCAAGACCTCAAAACCAGAGGAACCGATAACTCTGAACTTCAGTGTTGGTGTGAGCTATAAGGCGACGTGTTGATCAGAGGCTTTTGTCAGACTTTGATTCAAAAATCTCTGCTTGTACGACCCACAACTGAGTCAAATCCACATCCTCAGAACCTAAAGGTTCAGCTATCTCATCAGACCCTTCACACTTATTTCCTGGAGCCTTTGGGAGTTTACAGAGGGTCCTGGACTTCATCAAAATCCGCCACAACTCAAACCCAAGAACTTCAGAGGGGTCATTCCATATCAGATCAGAAAAGGTTGCTGCAGCACCATCTCTGATTTTGTTCAGACATTGACATGAACAGGTCCAGAAAACAAGGCCTGTACACGGCCCACGTTTTCATGTTTTCAGCCTTTGATATTATTCTGTTTTTATAACCTGACAAACACCTTATCTGAGAAGTCATGTTTGGACATTAAGACCTAGTACTATTATCACTGTCTCAGGGAGAAGAGGGAGAGTCTGAACTCAGCTCTGAGAGGGTTTCAGAAGGAGCACTGACATACAGGGCCTGTGTCCACCAGAGGGCGCTAATTCTACTCTTCACAACAAGGCTGCACAGTTGCACACAACAAAACCAATTAACAAATGATTCTATTTAAAACAATGAGGAAAACTTAAACTAACAGTGACGTGTAATCAGTAAAATCAGCAGTGTAGCTGAGGCCATGAGGGAAGAAGTGTTTGTGTGGTGTTGTTTGATCCAGAAACACAAACCAAAGCCAGTGGGTGTGTCTCAGGGAGAAGAGGGAGAGTCTGAACTCAGCTCTGAGAGGGTTTCAGAAGGAGCACTGACATACAGGGTCTGTGTCCACCAGAGGGCGCTGATGAGCTCAGGTGCTGATGGCCCTCTGCCATGCTCACCTGCAGTACCTGCAAAGCTTTTAAAAGCCTTATTTCAGGGAATCAAACACCGTATAGACAAAGAACAAACTAAATCTGAGACAGTGCAGCAACCACTCTCTTGGACTGAAACATCTGTGGACGTCAGATGTTTGGATCTGAACCAACAGCCTGTTTAAAGGGCTGCTCCTCATCAAGCCCCTGGGTCACAAAGGTCAAGAGGTTCTCAGTCTGTATTTTGGAGCGTCATTTCTCAGACTCCAGTCTTACTGGTGGGGTTTAGGCTTCAAGCCAGATTCATGTACTGTATTTTGGTTCAAATCAGCAATGAAATTCTGTTTTATAAATCTGGACTAGTTGCCTCAACAAAAGAATTAGATCCACAGCCATTCTTTAATTACCAGCAGCTGATATTCAGTCATTTTGCAGATATAATAACCGTTAAAGGTTTGTACTGCCTGACCATCTCTTTGTACCTGCACGATATCAATCCTTAGTTTTTCCAACTGGATTGCTGGATGAGGTGGAGGAGGGAGAGGAGGGAGAGGAGGGAGAGGGGACTTGGGTTGTACCAAGTTGGGCAGTGCAGAGTTCAGGGGGCGGGGTTTGAAGTCACAGAAACTCTTCAAGCCACTGAGTCAAGCTACTGCTGAGGGAGAAACACAAACCAAAGCCAGTGGGTGTGTCTCAGGGAGAAGAGGGAGAGTCTGAACTCAGCTCTGAGAGGGTTTCAGAAGAAGCACTGACATACAGGGTCTGTGTCCACCAGAGGGCGCTGATGAGCTCAGGTGCTCATGACCATGCTCACCTCCAGTATCTGCAAAGAAAGCAGCCACACTGCAAGTGACAGGCACACAGGGCAGAGAGACAACACAGCGATCTTACAAAGTTTGGTGAAGCTAGGAATAAAACTTGTCAGGATGTTAATGCCCAGACATGGCTTCTCAGATAAGGTGACTTTGAGAGGGTAAAAATAAGAACAATTTAACAAATTGTACTTAAGAACAATTTTGAGGTACCTACCTGAGTATTTCCATTGAAACTTTTGATGCTTATAGTAAATTATGCAGAGAATGCTTTCATTGAAGTAGGTGTATTTTTATTTTACTGTATTGCTATTTTGACTTCTTCCATCACTGGCTGAGAAAAAAGAAAAATACTAGTCTCCTTCACAGAACGTCAGCTTATTTTGTATTAATGTTACATATGCTGTATATAGTATATGTTAGGTACTTTACCTGCTTGTGGACTTTTGTGAGCTGCTCCAAGTTATTCTCCAGGAATGAGATCTTCTGTTTCTGGGCGATGTTGCCAAGCCCTTCCTCACAGTCCATCTCTGCACTCATTCATTAATTTGCATATAAAAATTTTTTACCCTGAACCCACCCGGCACCACCCAGCTCAATGAGCTAGTGAAACTCGGACCATGTTGCAACTCGAACCATGAAAAAATTGTTTTATTAAGACAGGAACAACGCATTAAAACAGTTGGGAAGAAAACATAAAACACTTGCAACAACACAGTAGAGAGAACACAATTAAGACAGTTGAGAAGAACAACGCATTAAAACAGTTGGGAAGATCACATCAATATAAGACACTTGCTAAAGACAGTAGGAACAACACAATTAAGACAGTGGGAAGACCACATGAACATAACACACTTGCAACAACACATTAAGACAGTTGGGAAGACCACATAAACATAAAACACTTGTTACAACACATTAAGACAATAGGGAGAACACAATTAAGACAGTTGGGAAGAACACATCAATATAAGACACTTGCTAAAGACAGTAGGAAGAACACAATTAAGACAGTTGAGAGGAACAACGCATTAAAACAGTTGGAAAGATCACATGAACATAAGACACTTACAACAACACATTAAGACAGTGGGAAGAAAACATAAAACACTTGCAACAAGACAGTAGAGAGAACACAATTAAGACAGTTGAGAGGAACAAAGCATTAAAACAGTTGGGAAGAACACATCAATATAAGACACTTGCTAAAGACAGTAGGGAGAACACAATTAAAACAGTTGGGAAGATCACATGAACATAAAACACTTGCAACAACACATTAAAACAGTACAGAGAACACAATTAAGACAGTTGAGAGGAACAAAGCATTAAAACAGTTGGGAAGATCACATGAACATAAAACACATTAAGACAGTTGAGAGGAACAACACATTAAAACAAATACAATAACAACAGAACATACATAAATAGAACAAATCAAACATGTAAACCATACATATACAAAAACTCACATACTTTGAACAAAACAAACAAATAAACATGAAACAAAAATAATACTAAATAACATTGATAAAACAAAACACTACACCAAAAATGTACAGCAACATTGTGACAATATTTTGACACTGTCTTAAATATTATTTACTACACAACATCACTTTTGTTATATTAATTTGAAAACACACTCAAAACTTATACTACACCTCCATGGCTGTGTCTGCAGGTCCATCACTGGCGCTAACAGAGCCAGGTGAGCTAGCGCTAGCTAGCACATTCGACAAACTATCACTATCTTGTTTTTAACCATCGTTGAGATTTTCATGAATTACCCGGCGGCGTCAGTGTGGGTAAAAAGCGAGCGTATATTATTTAAATATTCTTTAAAATTTAACAAGGCTGGGAGAGCAAGTAAGAAACACAACCTACTCCATGGCCTGCTCACGAGCGCCCCCCACACTGACATTTTTTTGAGTGTCTTTGACACCTTACTATACTATGAAAAGCCATCCTGTGCGATACAACACACCTGTGACATACATTAACACTCACACCTATACCTCATTGTATATACGTTTGCACTGTTAAGGAGAAGCTCAGCGATCTCGTTGTACTTTGAGTATAATGACAATAAAGGGCATTCTATTCTAGCTACACTATGACCATTTTTTGTATTTTCTCAAAAACACAATATTTGTCTTGTTGCATACTTGGTGTGTTTCATTGGTTCCTACGCTGAGAAAAAGATACCTCTCCGTGATGGCGGCGAGAGCCGAGTCCCGTGTCTCCACTCTGTGTGAAACTTGTCCCCCTGGATACGACTACAACACAGAAGAATCAGAATTAAGATCCTCAACAACCTCATAAAACATATCATAGTATAGCACGTCATCAAAAATGCCTGCATGCATGTCCCTCCACTGCTCATATGATTCTGTCTCTACATTAAAGTCAAATTAAAAAATTAAATTATTCTACTCTTATCAAACCAGAGCGGTGTAACATCAGTGCTCTGAGTCTGTCAGTTGCTGTGACGCTGTGGCAAATTACCTGTCGTGGATCTTCTGGCCTCTTGTTTATTGTCCTCACCTCCTGAAGAACCAACAAATAAGAAATTAATTACATTAACTGCAATATCATTATTTTTTAATCAACTAATCACTGAAGAAATGTGCAGAATAATCACAACTCATTTAGCTCACATTCATTAAATACTATGGTCTGAGCTGAGATTCAAACAGTCAAACTGCTCCTGACTTTAACAACTCAGTGTTTTCAGACTCAGGAAATGTTTATGACACACACCTGTTTGGTGTGTGAGGTGGGAGCTGAAAAACTCTTGTTCTTCAAATGCAATTTTCACCAGCAAAACTTCAACAGTGTAAGACACTGACAATCGTACTCCTTTAAATGTGTGTGTGGTGGTGGGGATTATTCCTGAAAGACAATAAAATGCGACAGGCTGTTGTAATTGTAGACTGCGTACCAAAACCTGCAGTATTAATGATGGGAAATATGAATGTGTACCACTTCATAGAATGTTTATATTTCACCTAGGTTCAGATTTCCAGTTAAGATCCTAGAGAACATGTGATAAGTCTCCCTGGCTTTGTTGGCAGACTCGGTTTTACATTGTGTCGTTAGAGTCTCTTTACATTCCTCGTAAACGGACAAACTTCATGTCCATTAATACTGCGTGTTTTCGTATGTAGTCTACAATTACAACAGCCTGTTGAATTATATTGTCTTTCAGGACAACGATGCCTGTTTACAAGGACAATAAATAATGATTATTGAAACTGATAATAGACAACACCAATAACACTAAACTCTGGTATGTACGACGATGTATGATGTAACCAGTGTTTTCATCCGTCCCTGTTACAAACACACACAAAAACCTGGTGATAAAAACCAATTTGATTAGAAGACATGGCTAATGCTAACGCACGCCGCTAATTAGTTAGCTTGTTAGCCTTACCTCGTGCTGCAGGTGAGCTCGGCGTTCACTGTGTTGTAACTGGCTCGTTGTAACATCCGCGCTTCTTCGGCAATAAAGTTTCTCACAGCGACAACAACCCGAGATGAAGACGATTCCGTAAAACGTTGATTTTACTCTGTATTTTCTCTCGATTTTCCGCCATTGTTCCTCCATCAAGCTGCTCTCCTCCTCGAGGTCCAGAACGATGACGTCACACGCCAGCCAACGTCGACCAACGTAGGCATACGAAACGCTGATTGGTCGACTGATTCTGCTCCGCCTATTCGCTTCTCATTGGTTAAATTTGCGGAAGTTGGTCGCTCAGAGTGAAGACCGTGGAGGTATTATGAGAGCTCTAATAATGCATCCATTAAGACTGAACGGCGCTGATAGAGAAAGCTCACATTGTGTAAAGAAATGACAAAAACACTGAAGGAGCCCAGATTATCATGTCTGTTTCCTAGTGATGGGTAGATGAGGCGTCATGAAGCGCCTCGACACATTGCCAAACTGTATTGATACTGTGTCGACACTGTGCCACTGAATACTGACACCTGCTGGACCTCAAAAATCCCTACAGGCAACCTCGTTGACAAACTCAACTGACACTGATTTGACTACCCAGTATATACAATAATAGAATTTAATCATTGTATTTTATACTGTATTATTTCATATCGTCCTTTAAATTTAAAATATCTTCGATATTTTTAGATACAGTCAATAAGTAATGTGAACATGTATCATAACGTGAAAATCTAAGTGAACGTGTTGTGAATCAGGATGCTTATGGACTGCAGTTTTTTTTTTGTTTTTTTTTTCCTTAACAAATTTTTCTTCAAAAAAAAAAAAAAGTTTTCCCAACGTTTAGAAATTGAGTCTGTTACGCTTTTGTGATACAACTTCTCCAGCTGTAGAAAACACCCGCCCACATGGCACAGATGGAGTGCAGAGAAATTGTAAGGAAAGCCGGAAGAGGTTTGGATAGATTGTCTTTTGATTAGATTGTCCCAGTATCTCATAGGATCCTGGGACCTGGCGATATTGCCCTCTGCCAGGTATCTCTGCACCTCCTGAATGTTGCCAAAAGTTATCTAAACCCGTTGACAGATGCGCTTCCTTATAAACACAGTTTGGCGCGTCAGTATCAGTTTGAAACAGTTCCTGTATCGGTCACGTGACTTTCTTGAAGCGATACGCGCACCGACACGGGGTTTTGCTCTATGAGCTCGACGCATCGGTGTTGCCGGACCCATCACGACTGTTTCCTCCACAGTCAGAAATGAACATAAAGCTAAAAATTCTTGTAAACAATATCCATTTATTTATATATTCCAGAAATATTCTGATATAGTGTATATTAATGCTAATATTGCACAAAGAAGACATAATTTGACACAGACACGTTACATTTAAAGGGAACTGAGATTCAACAGTTCATTGGCCCTCTGGTTAAAAACACTGGTGGTTCTTGGTACTTTATAGACATCAAAACCTTGTAGAATTATAGCGTGTGGTTTACAGATTTGAGATAGATATGTTTTGGATGTAGAGGACTTGACAGGGATGTATTACTATTTGTGCCAAGCTACTGCCCTCTTCTATTGCCCCCACATAAATTAACTCTGTTGTAATCACTACACAATCTCTACGTGATTACAATATTTTCACAAACTCGGACACAAATGATCAAAAGAAAGAATGTTAAACACAGAGAAGCAGCTCATAACAAAACACTCACAGTGCATTGGTGTGAAATATGGCACATCTGCTTTAACATGACCATTATCACTACCTATCATAATAAGTATGTTTGAATGTGATGTATCATTCCAGCCTTTAACAAACAGGGCAGATACAAAAATATGTGTAATCCTAACAAATACTTACATATGTTAGAAGATTAAAAATCCAGATATTTTTCATGACTGACCCACAGTTATGCAACCATAAAACACATTAAAGCCTCAAATATGCTCTAAGATTCATTGTGGGCAAGCGTGTACAAGGTCTGTTTGTCCTGGTTTTCTAAAAGTGGACATTTCAGAGGTATGAGGTTTTCATTGGACAGATTAAATTGATATAAACAGACATGTTAATACTTTTCTTTTAAGGCATGGAATGAGCAATGAGGTAACAGCTATCTACTGCATGACTTCATCACAGTTGCAATAAAAAAAAGTGTGTTTCTGCTCCACAGGTTTGAATATAAGACAACATCAAAGACACAAACATGACCAGCACTGCAACATCAGGACACGTGTCTTTTGTAAATGTTACATGTGTTTTCTGAACTGCTATTTTTAGCTGATATAACTTTGGACACCACTGAAACACAAGATGAATATACAGTCTTTGGTCACAAATAATTTGCTGAGTCAATGAGCAGCGCGATATACAATGTAGAACTGTAGCGTTAATAGGATATACAGTTGAACAGAATGACTGCACAATGAAAGCTGTCAGCTGGACAAACACTACAGATTGGTTGATCTATCTGAAGCCAGAATCTAGAAATGCTTTAAAATGTACACTGAACTAGTCAGTGGTGGAAGGTCATTTAGCCACAATTTTCTGGGTTTTTACATCATGATTAGATGTAGCTACAGTTTCTGTGGAAAAACAAACTGATTTACCAAATTAATATTTCATGATAGCTGTCTGTCCCTTTGTTTCTAGATCACAAAGCCGAGTGCAGCAGTCTGGACAGCAATGCAAAGCTACATAAACAACATAGCTGGAGAGTAGTCACTGCAAATTTAAAAGCTTGATGACACCAGAGCTATTTTCTTTAAAAAGCCACAGAGGACAGGGTGACTAATACTCCTGTTGAATGGTAAACTGACATTCAGAGCAAAACTAGCGGCGTGGCCCTTTAAAAACAGTTCCTGACAGAGGCTGAATAGCACTGAATTAAGTCAACTTCTGTCCTTCACTGCTGAAAACTGAAAAACAATCAACATATTGAACAACTCACAATAATCTCCTAAAATATAAAATCTCTAATTTCTTGCTCCATATAATCACATATAATGTTTAAAATACATATAGTGTATATCACCTACTTTGTTTAATAAAAAGGCCCTCATTTCTCCCACAGCTTTAGAATGGCTCTTAATATACTGTTCATACAAACCTTTGCAACATTTTGTACAAGTTATAGCATCTCTCCTTTTTTAAATTTATATAGATCTCCTCAATATAGACATCTTTGACATTTAAATCTATTGGAAGCATTAAATATTTAAATATCAATCTTTAACCACCTCTGATCTTTAATAAGTAAGTATTCATCACCATTATTAATACTATGACATAAAATATAGCAAAAAAATAAAACTTTGATTTCAGCCTGAAAGGCCTAGCGCAGGCCGACTTAAAACATCCAGCATTTGAACACAACCATTTCTGTGATGGAGATGAGCATTAAAGTAGATTTGCTGCTATAATATACATTCAACCCTAAGGTTATATAGCTTTAAGAACAGATAGAGATAATGATTATGATGTTGATATTCAACACTGAAAAGACACAACAGGAGACCAACTGAGAGAGGAGGAAGATTTGTACAGTTAGGAGAGATACTTAAAGTTAAAACTAAACAACTAGACTGAGGAGAGAGCAGTTTAGTTTCGGGGCAAAGCTGAGGGTAAAACAGAAGTGGCTGCTAGGATATGGGCAAACACTGAGGGGCTACAGACAGAATAGAAATCAAGTCAGTGGGTTATAGACATACTTGAAGAGACGGGGTTGGTTGTAGACAGAAAAAGAAGACCACACTTCTTCTGTCTGCACCCACTTCCTTTCAAACATGTACTTTTAGATTGTCAGTGAATCAATCTAGACATACACTCACTTTTTCTGTTTTTGCTCTTAAAAGTTTGCCACACAGCTCCATGTTTTCTGTATCCTGCAGGTATCTGTATGGCATTTGGCTCAGGCTACAGATAGAAAAACAAAAACAACCTGTCACCCCTCTCACACGTGGGACTCATCCAGGTCCAGATCAACGGGTGAAAGGGGCAGGGGTAACCGGCGGGGCGAGCGGCGGGGAGAGGGAGGAGACAGCAGCGGGGTGAGGAGGGGATTCTCTGTGCCATCGTCCTCGCTGAGCTGCAGCAGGGTGTCGCTGCAAGGAAGAAGCGCCGTCGTGTCCTCATCCCCAGGGCTCTCTCTGATCCTGGACGGTCCTGGCGGAGGCGGAGGGAGAAGCGGGGTTGGCGGCAGCGGTGGTGGCGGCGGGGGGCCCGGGGCAGGCGCTGTGCAGAGCACTGGGAGTGGCGGGGGGAGAGGAGAGGAGGTGCGAGATAAGGGGAGAGGGGAGCAGGTTCGGGAGAGGGGCAGCGGAGAGCAAGTACGGGATGGGGGAGTTGGGGTGGAAGGGCGGGAGATGGAGGGAGGAGGGGAGAGGCTGCTGCGGAGCCCCCACTGCTCTCTCTTTTCCTTGCTGCTTATGGCCACAGGAACCTGGGTGGGAATAAACCTTTTTCCTGTAGTTGCTTGTCTTGTTGACATTGCTGATTAAACCACATTTAAATTACACTCATACTTTATATAGTGTTTATATAATGTAATTTTAAGTGCAGAACAAAAAGAACAGAACCAGTTATATGATTGGTTGTTCCCTCTTTCAGACCAAACCAACAGTCAATCACATAACTGGTTCTGCCCTGTTTGTTTTGATTGACAAAGACTTTCTGAAATAAAAATAGCAGGAATTAAATAACAATTACCTTCAACACACCTGTGAAAGGATAAAATAACACTTAACAACAGTATCTGAGTTGTAAAATGCATTGGTTAAACTACATCTTTTGTCAGTATTTATCCATGATCATTATGGCCTCTAAATGAACAGGACAAACAGTTTAGTAAAGGCATGGATGCATGGATTTCAGCACCTAATGAGCCAGAATGTGTTGTTTCAGCAGTAATGTAACCACCCCTGCTCCTGTCCTCTCTCCGCTGGTCCTACCTGTGTGTTAGCAGGGCTGTGCAGGTCAGCAGTGACCGTGGCTGAGGAGGCAGGCGGCACTTCCAGCGTGGGGGACTTTGAAGGGGCAGGACTGGCCTTCCTGCCCTCGGCAGGAGGGTCCACAGTGCTGGGGGTCGGGGGCTTGCTTGTCCCCTGCTGTCCTTGATTCTCTGTAAAGGTGACTGACCTCTTTTGGTCTCCATGCGCTGTGGGCACACATGCATGCGCACGTGGTCAAAACAGAGATGACAGCTCCGGCTAGCGACTCGCTAACACATCAGCACCACCAAAAAGAGTGGAGGCAGGAATGGGACGGGAGGGATAGGCAGGGACTGGAAAGGGATGCAAGACAGACATGCAGAGCGCCCTACTGGGTGAGGTTGCAGATAAAAGGGGTGGGCCGTTGCAGGGTGGAGAGGAAGGGTTAAAGGTTGTGTCTCACCTTCACAGTCCAATAAAGTTTCTTTATTTCGAAACACAGGGCATGAGACAGAACAGAGTGAGAAGAGTCAGTTTGGTGACAGGTGGTACAAACAAACAGCATTGGAACAAAGACAGAGGTGAGTGGGGAGGACGGGTCAGTTCAAGTCAGCACACAGACATTAATGTGGTAATTGTTTCATCAGTCTAGATTTGGCTCGCTGTGTGCTTGATCGGAAGTGCAGGGTATTTCTCGCTGTTACTTTTCAGTGAGTCACTTATCCTTTTTTAAAATCTTAAAACGTGTGCTTTCATCATCACCTATCTACAAACACACACTCACACTTGTTCACCAACAGTATCACTCACACCACACACAAATGAAGGCACGTGTGCTGTTACCCAGTGGTTTGTTCTTGGGCTGGATGCTCCTACGGGTCGTGGAGAGCCGAGCTCCAGATCGACCGCGTGGTTCATTCTTTGGAATGGACAGCAGAGGGCGCCGCAGCTGCAGGAAAGTCACAGTATGGTACAGAGTGTCAGCTGGGCTTCCTCTCATGCATTTTAATGTTTGTGTTGAATTAGAAAAGGGACAGATTGTAGATACAAGTTAAGCTTTGGAACAAATGGGAGATACTCTACCTGAGCATGGAGTATTCTGTATATGTGGTTTTTGTTTGTATTCAAATTGCTCATGTGTATTATACAATAAATTATCCTCACAGATGTGTGTTAGGTAGCAAACATGAAACACAAAGTGGATGTTCACACCTGTCTGAGGCCACGCTTTCTTCCTAACGGAGGTTGTATTAGGAGATTCTGCTGGCCTGGTTCACTCTGCACGCTGGCAACCCTGGTTAAGTTAATCACATGGACACATACATACACACATTTGCATTCACGCAGACACATATGCACACACACACACACACACACACAGACACAGAAATACATAACCACAAAGGGACCAAAAGGCCACTGCATCCTCAAGCTGTGCTCCCTTACTGACGGCATCTTTGACCACAAGATGTTGCTGCTATTCTACCCATTCACAACACACACAGTATGTTTACAAGACACCCAGTGCAGAAAAAAAACAGTGCTGCCATGATTCATACACTGAAAAGACAACAGGGGATAGTAGGGGCTGGAGTAGCAACTGACAAAAGAAACTTGTCTAACCGTCTTAGGTGTTATTCCTTACTGATTAACTCCACATGCATATACATTTCCCCTTCACTCCTTTTAAAGTGTGAAATAGGGCTAAATCAGGATTTAAGTTAGTTTCTTAAAAGCAAAACTGGACAAAGAAAACAACTAAAGTGTTTGTATATTATTGGTTTGGTTATTGATTTGGTTGCCACCCCAGTTCCCCCTTGCCCCTACAGATTGGTATCCAGAGTAGGACGCCCAATTTGATCAGCGAGAAGCCTGATAGACACGAAAACAGTATGAAACACCATGGCACCAATGGGAGAGAGGCTGACTTTGGTGATGGCACATCAACTGTAAAGACCCACAGCTAACACAGGAGAAACAGAGGCAGAGCTCCCTGGCCCCCGGGGCTGATGGGGCCCCCTTTAGTTTTATTTTTTTTTTAAGGGGGAGGGGCCTGGTTAGGATAGCACAGCAGATGAGCTGAGAAGATGAGGGTCAGTGTGGAGCTCAAAAGGAGGGGGAGGTGGGGTAGGGGACAGAGACAAGGCACACTGGACCCACACAGAAAGAGATAGACAGG
Source organism: Lates calcarifer (assembly GCF_001640805.2). NCBI lineage: Eukaryota > Metazoa > Chordata > Actinopteri > Centropomidae > Lates > Lates calcarifer. Next base: position 3,577,361 of record NC_066854.1, read on the forward strand.
TAAGTGGTGGTGGGGGTGGTGACGGGCCAAGGTGATTTGACTGGATGTGGATGAGTGATCAACGGCGAGGCGGCCGATAGAGGAGGCCATCCCGAGGCAATGCCCCTTCCACTGGTGAACAGATGCAAGAACGCACCAACGGGACACACACACAGAGAGGGCCACTGTACCTAGAGAGGTTACCCTCCTGCAGAAGGCCCTGGGACTCATCTAGCACATTGGGTTCACTGTAAAAAGGGGGGCGAAGGGGGGAGAATGGGAGTTTAGGGAGTGTAGTCGAGATCCATCACCACCCAAGTCCCTGAGCCCCTTCCTTATATGAGGGCAGGAAACCAGAGTGTTTGTTCTGAGCACAATTAGCCAAAGCTGGAGCAGATTTTTTTTTTTTTTACTTCACAATGCTGCTCTGAGACTGTTGAATAAAGAACATTATAAATCAACAGTGATATACACAGAAAAAATGACTGTGGTTGTGGGATATGATTGGTTGATCCTTTTCAAAACATTAATTCTACATATTACATAAACACGCCAAAAATTGAATCATATATGAACAGTTTTTGAAATGGAAACAGAAATATTCTCATTGCTCAGACATCAGTGGCTGAAGCCAATTTGAATAGTAGAGAAAAAAGGTCATATAAACAAGACCAAAGTAGTTCTTTGTAGATTTTTTTACTTGTCGGTATTCCTCAGCTGAATCTGATCACAGAGATGCTCCTTCATATGTCCATGAAAATCTATTTTTATTGGCTCCACCCGGTGAGATTATTCCTGTTTCTACACCAGCTCAACTTTTTTGTCCTGTACCACCACTTACAGGAGAAGAACAGATCCTACAATCTGTGATTTGGGTTTTGTGCATTCATACAAATCTGTTCCTGTCCATAAAAGAAATTACACTTAAAGAAAAGTGTTGAGGTCTGTGTTTCAGTGTGAACATGCATGTGTGTGTTGAGAGTGTTACCTGTGGCTGGGCAGCATGGTGGTGCGGGGAGCCTCGGGCTGCGAGGCCGCTGAGCCGGTGGCGTGGCTGGAGAAACGGCGCTGTGATATCACCCTGGGCAGGAAGGCCTCGTGCTCGCTTACCACACTGGGAATACTCATGGAGTCATCTGTAGAGAGAGGAATGGAGGGCAGTGAGCTCCAGTTCCTAAAAACATCAAACATGAAAGAAAGCGATGAGTGAAACGGTAATGTTTCTGACTCTCTTCGTCGTCCTCATCAGTGCGACTGAGGGTGTCTTGGGAGGGTTGGCGTGACGGTTGGCTCTCCTGCTCCCAAACTGTGCCGGTGCCTGTGTTAGAGCGCGACATTGTGGCCAAACTGAGGCGATACGCTGATGTAGAGGTGCCCACTGTGCTGATGGATGTCTTGCCTTGGTAGGCTGTTGGGTCAGACAGAGAGACAGAGCTTAAAGAGCTTAAAAAAACTGTCATTTAAAAATCTAAACTCTATAATGATAACATTATACAACTTATGGCACAGTTTCTGTTTGAGTATTTTCCAGACCAGAGCCACTGTGCACAGCCTCCTTAAGGATCTTGAGTTCATTGTTGAACTCTGCAAACAGGGAGCTCTTGCAGAGAGGTCGAGGGATGAAGCGTCGCTCCAGCTGGTCAGCGATGTGGTGACGTGCTGTAATCTCCTCCTGGGAGTCAGCAGGCTGGGTCAACAACTATAAAACATACGTATAACAGAGCAGTTAGGTACAATAACACAAAAACCACTAGAACAAGCTGCTGAGCAAAATATAAAAGCTATAATTATTATTTGGTCCTTTACCTTGCACTGTATGAACGGTCTCAGCAGGACAAAAATAGGGATGCGTGTGCGGACAATGAAGTCGATGAAGTCCCAAAAGGCCAGGCCTCCCACCTTCCTCAGAGCCATCTCCTTCACCTGCAGGCTCAGCCGGTACCACTGGTTTCCCAGCGACCGCTCAAAGCAAACCAACACCACCTTCAAAGCTGCAGAATCAAAGACGAGAACACACAGACACATAAAGTATATAAACAAGAGCATGTATCTTTATTTAATCTGTTATGAAATATTATCACATTCATACCCAGATATGCAGCCTGGCTAGTGGACTCAGCTAATCCCTCTCTGCGTAGGTCCTTCCCAGTGTCGCCTGGGGTGGAGCAGTGAGCCGGAGATGCGTCCAGCATGAAGTTCTTGGTGCGAGAGGTGGAGATGATCCGAGGGGGCAGAAGGATATTGATGACAGTCTGGAGGAGCAGGAAGATTTCAGGCTGCTCAAGATGGGGGCTGTCTGCAAGGGAGAGGACGCACAGAGAGTAAAATACAAGCGAGTCTGCATGTAAGTTTCAGACTCAGCTAAAATCACAACAAGCTTTAACCTTTGCTTCCAGAGCCAACAGTCAGCACAAAGGGAATAAGCAGGTTGAGCAGCATCCCCTCTCGTCTCTCCTGATTGGTGAAAGGTGAGATCACATGACTGAGTGGGAAGTCATCCTTCAAAGCCTAGGACGGGAAAAAAACATTATTGAAGCAAAAGTTAAGATGAGAGAGTTAAGTGAGTAGATTTTTGATGAAGAGTCAGATGAGGTCTACCTGGATCTGCAGGGCGACCAGTCGGACAACTGCTGTGCTGAAAGGAAGCGGAGGGGAGAGGTAGGGGCTGAGATGGAGCAGAGGTAGCCCATCTGCCACGCTGGAGGGACCAACCACACCCATTACCTGACAACACACACAAGTAAATGCTTAAAAATACTCAAAATACAACAGGACTGATAACAGAATGATTTGTGTCGTCTTGTGTGTTTGCGTACCAGGTTGACACAGACGTTAATCAGCGAGCGAAGGTGCGGGAGGAAAGAGATGATTGGCTGTCGCTGCAGGGTCAGGCAGATCCCCTCGATCAGGCTGCTGGCTGCCTCCCACTCCACCTGTCTCCTGGAGAACATACAACCAAAAACACCACCCACACACCCAAATAGAAGCACATTGTCATGAATTTGACAAAGGCTCAAACGCAAATGCCACATTCATGTCATATGGGATGAAAAGGAAATACAAGATGTTGGCATAGATAAGCCTTTCATCTTATTTCAGTCTCATCGGCTTCTTTTGAAATGTCTGGAAAGTAGCTTAAGTCCAAAATTAAATCTATCAAATGTACAAATCTTTAAAGTGTATAAGCAAAAGTGATACTGGTGAAAACACTTACCACTCTTCTCCACATATAATCATCGCCTTTGTGATGATAATAAAGACCATATTGACAGCGAATATTGCAAAGCTCACAAACATAGCCAGCTAAACACTGCAGCAACACATCCTGGTGTGAAGGTCACACCTGTGACCAGTGTTCCCTCTGAGCCAGCGGTGTCAAGTCTTATGTCATGGAAGAGGAATTGACTGTAATTTCATATTTTTTAAAATATATTTATTGATTTTTTTGCCATATTTTTGCTGTTCAACTTGTGAACAGGATATCTTAGGTAGTAAAAATTGGTTGACTGGTCTATGCATAGCAACAACTCTAAAAGAGGCTTCATGTACCTGGAATAACCATAACAAGCTATTAATAATTATTACAACATAAAACAGGAGTATTACATAACACTACTGCAAGGCTCCTAAACATTTAAACAGCTTCACCCTTAATATCTGACATGTAAGTTATCTAAATTCCACCAAAGAAACATCTTAAGACTGAACCTTTTAATCTGTTTGATATCTATATTTTGTAGCATTGCTTAATTTTATTGAAAATTGTTCACCATTTGAAATACTACATATTTTTTAAATGTAAACTAGATTCCCACTGTTTAAACTGATTTTTTTTCTATACAATTTCTTCCTCCAGAAGACTCTTTCAGTTGCATTTTATGTATGAAAAGTGCCATACAAATAAAGTGAATCACTATTATTATTAGTGACACATCTTTATACTGGATTGGTATTGCTGGTGAAACTGGTCTTATTAAAGGGATTAGATGCCAGTCAGTATTTTTGAAGTCTAATTAAAATCATAATGGATGGGTATAATCATCTCTAAATGAGCAATGTGAGTATAAAAGATGGTTATTTGTGCACTGCATTACACAAATGATAGTGAGGTAAACATATCTTAAAAGGAAAAAAACACATTTAACTACAACTTCCTGTATGCAGACATTAACAGTGAGATCTGCACCCCTGAATGAGGGAGAACACTGCCAGTGATCCATCCACACAAACCCACATATGCAATGAACTCCTCTCATACACAAACACATCCCCAAGTATTCGCACAAAAACACACCACAGCAGCACTTACGGTACATCACCCACGAAGGCAGCGCTATAGAGGACAGTGCCAAGAAGCCGTCTATCTACTGTACACAGCACGGCACCGGCACAGCACGATACACTCACAGGGAGACAGAGAAAGAAGTGGGATTGTATTCAACAGACCTGGTGCATAATGCCTGTGGGCGAGCGCACCTGAGCGTAGGCATCTTGTGGATCTTGTTGAACATGCGGTCCAGCCTCTTGAGGATGAGGATGAGGGCGGGGCGAACGGCCTCGGACGACCAGTCGGTGATAGGCAGCATCTCCATGATGTAGCGCCGCAGCCCTCGGCTCTCCATGGTCAGGGTGTCGTAGGGCGCCAGCTTCAGCAGGGCGTGGGCAATCTCCGCCAGCCTGGGGAAGAGGCAACGTGGACGCACTGTCAGTGAAAATGTATAGTTCTCCCTGACAAATTAGCTATTAATGATATCCACTCTTGTCTTCTTGGCTCAAAGGATATAAAAAATATTATGTCATTTAGTAAAACTGCAGGGGGAAAGGGGAATACATAATCACACACTTCATTTTAAGATCCATGTTCATCTTGTGAGCTGAAAATAGAATGAGATCAAGACATATCCATCCCATCTTCAGGCTGTGTATGAAATGGTATTTGACTAGAGGTGTTTTTTTCAGTGCAGCTTTGACTGGAATGACTCACACTCCCTCCCTGGCGCAACATGCAGGAAGAGGTTACTTTTATCACTAAATCTGATGAGAGACACTTTACAATCAGCCATGAATAAATCTCATCACCTCATGTGGGACTTGATGTCCAGCAGCTCCAGGGCTGTGACCCGCGGTTCACCAGCAACGTTCTGCAGAATTTTGAGTCGCGGTCCACAGTGTTTGTAAAACTCTGTGCAGATGTTTAACAGGGACTCCCGTGGCCGGCGGAACTCTTCCCTGGCGATGCGCTCGTCCAGCTCCTCCCTGGGCATACCCTGGCCCTCCTCCAGTAGGTGGAGGTTGTCCCTGAGAACATAAATGGCACTTCAGTCTTGACTCTCAGACTCTAGGATCTGGGACTGACACCAGGAGTATTAAATCATAAAGATTGTGGGACAGAACACCTCCAGGGCTCTCACCCTGGTCATTATAAAGTCCTGACCTGGTGTTGACCCCTCCTGACATGGCGTGGTTAGCTGTAGTGCCTCCCTTATGGCCCTGATCACAACGGGACATCTGTGGGGCTGTCATGGGCCTGTGGAGGAGATGTGGATAAATAATGAAGACTAAGCATCTAAAAAAGACATCACCTCCATCTACCACAGGTGCAAAAATTCAAATCTGGTCAACCTTGTTAGGGCCTCTGAGCTGTAGAGGAGGGCCTGCAGTGATGTGGCCAGAGCAGCGATGGCAGCAATCTCATCCCTGGCAGCTGAAGCCGACTCCATCGTAACTGTGTTGCTCTTCAGCTTTTGGAGGTAGCAGGGGACCAGCGCCTCCAGCACCATCAGCATCTGGAGACTGGGGAGATTACACAGACTGTTAGAGGACAGAAAAGGACTGTTGTAGAAATGCTGTAGATGCAGAAGTAGAACAACATGGAGAAATACCTCCTGAAGGACTCGGGGGCGTAGGCAACCACGGTAACACACAGCTTGATGGCCTCGCTGATGGAAAAGGCCAAGTCCTCATTACCATAACAGAAATCTGGAAAAGAATACATAACGTTTAAAGCTTCACACAAATGACGATGGTTTAATTTGTAAAAGTGACCCTCACATTTGAGTACTGAAATTTAAGTGGTCCATCCACCTGTAGCAGTTTAAAAAGACCATAGCATGTGTCAAGGTGACTGACAGTTTACCTAGAGAGCGTAGAGGTTTTTCAGCCTTGACCAGCTCCAGAGCATCCAGGGAATCCTGGGTCTCACCCTCCAGAGAGACCAGCAGGTCAAACAGACACTGGGCTGACACTCCTTTAGACAAACCAGTGCTGGTGCTGGTCTGGAGAAGGACACAAAGATAGAGATAAATACCCACTTATTGTAAATTCATTCAAATGTGGGGCTATGCGCATGCATGTACTCGATAGTCTTACTGTGAATTCTAGCAGTGGAGCCACACTCGCAAACAGCTGCAGGATGAAAGGTTTGCGGTGGAGGATATAGAACTGCCGGCAGCAGAACTCGATGCCTTGCCTCAGTAGAGGGTTACTTTCATAGTCAGCATAGACCTGTCACAGTTTAATTACATCAAAATCATCATAAACACACAACAGAAATTAATTAGAACTAGAGTCTTGTAGCATTGATAACAGTTAGCTGCAGGACACATGAGTCTGTACCTGCAGCATGGTTGGCAGGATCCACTGGTAACCGCTCAGAGAGAAGAGATGGTTGAAGTGGACGGCAGTGTTGATGGCAGTTGCTGTGTACTGCCTGAGGAGGGCGCTGTCCTCTGGGTGCAGCAGCAATGCCCCATTGAAAACGTTAAGGAACAGCATCATCTCGTCACCCCATGGATACTCACTGGGCATGCCCAGAAACATTTCCTCCAGCAGCTTGATCCACAGCACTTTGTGGAGGGTGTCCAAACCAAACAGCTCTTTACCTGAGGGAAGAGCAAGGAGGTTAAGAACATCTTTGTGTACGTACAAGAAGATTTTTTTATCTATCTGATGATGCAGGTGAAGTCTGTCTCACCTTGTGGCTCATTGAACAACGAGAACTCTGCATCGATGGCAGTTCGTGGGAAGGAGGGCAGACGGAGGAGGTCTTCCTGCAGCAGGGAGACGTGGGATTGTTTGTGCACGGCCGGCATGTGTTGTGTGAGGGAGATGAGGAAGAGTACCCGACCGACCTCCTCCAGTTTACGGGAAAACACCTAAAAATAAACAGAGAAGGCAGAGGATACAGAATGAGAGAAAAAGCAGACACATGTTTATACAATGATACCACTCTATTTTCTATTTCCCCAATGTAGTAATTTGATGTGTACTAATTTCATAGAGGGTTAATTGTCACATTTGAAATCTTCAATACCTGCTTCTGGATGAGCTCTTGTCCTTTCTCAGGCAGCATGTGGACCAGGTTGAGCTGTGGAGAGACTGATCTCCGGAAGGGGTAGATGTCTCTTACATATGTCTACGGGAGGTAGAAAGCAACATTAAATGGTTGAAACTTTTCACAACAAATAAAATCCATCTAAATAGCAGCTCAAAATCAAGTCAATTTGATTGTTTTTACCTTGGAATAATGGATGAGGTTCCATCGTTTGTCCATGAGGAAGTAATGTGCTGATCTGGCCTCAGGAATGTTGAAAAATTCAAGACACTCCTGGTTGGAGAAAGAGAAGACATCATTACCCCCCCCCACACACACACACACATATTCATATTTTTGATATGTAGTTGACTCTCACTCAGAAAAAAAAGTCTGAGACCAGTTCAGTGTTCTCACCTTAAGCAGTGCTTCAAACTGAGTGTCTTCGTGGACTGGGAGCTGTGTCGGGATGTCACATTCGTTCTGCCCGTGCACCACCAGTGTTTTGGTTCCTGCATCAACAAAACACAAGAAAATGTTTCAATATGTTTGAATCTGATGTGACAGAAAATAAAACCTCATCCTGTTGTATTTGAAATTAGCATTCGTTAGCGTCTTCTTTGCCAGATCTACACTGTAGATGAGATTTGTATAGTTTCACCTGGCATAGATGCAGTGACCAGCAGTTTAACCTCACACTGCTCCTTCTTCATGGTCTGCTTCAGGTCCTTGAAGAAGAGCCCCTCCACATAACCGACCACCTCCCACAGGAAGGTTAGTGTGGCCGAGATGGCATCCATGCCCCACTCGCAGGGAGTCCGCACAAAGTACATGATCAGTCCCACCTAGGAGGACGGGGTTCAATTGAGAGAATTATCAAGTTTTAAGGGCACTGATGATAAATAATGTAGATTTAGATATAGGTGAGTTTTATCTCTTGTCTCACCAGGTAGTTGAAGAGGATATGAGAAGTCTGGGCCGGCAGATCTCCAATATTGAGCAGGAGCTTCCTCAGCATGTACATCAGCTCATCCTTACAACACAAGAAACACAAGGTATGTCACATTTAACAGTTCAAATGACAGATTCATCACTCATCAGATCTGAGGTTGTGTGTGCTCTTCAGACGTCTGCCTACCTGTCTGTTGCTCACTGTTAGTTTTTCCAGGAAGTGGCGGAGAACCAGGGCCGGATCTTCAATCAGGCAGTTCCAGAGGATTTGCTGGGCCACAGCACTCACTGAGGAAACATTAACATAGTATGTGACCAAATACCATGAACAGATCTCATGTTTGGAGATGGATTCCCACACAAAATGTGACAACATCTTTGTATGACACCCACCAGCCACACCGTCCTCTCGAACCTCCCCGTCCTCCATCAGGTGCACTATTGGTAGGACGGCAGCACAGATGCATGCTGGGAAGACAGCTTGAGGTGGCTGTAGCATGTGGTGAGTAGGAGTGTGTTCTGTTGTGTTCTCTTCATCTGGCAAAAAAGAAGAAGTGAACAAATAAAGATTCTGGGCAGCCATTAAAGAAGTTAAGCACAAGATTTATTAGAAGAACAAGGAAACAAAAAAGGTTCTTATCATCCAGGATTCTCTATTTTCATACCTTCAGCACTGGCCAGTGAGCGGACGGACCACACAGAGCCCCGTCGGAAAGAGTAGTTCCTGTGGGAGTTACTGGAGGCGCAGGATGGGCTGACAGACAGACGGCGGGATGCCAGGTTCACCACTTCTTCTGCTGGCAGGATCAATGTCCGACATGTCCAGTAGAGATACAGGAAAAACAACACACTGTCAGGGTACAGAGCTGTCGGCAGCTTGCCAGTGCTCATCAACGTCCCCCAGCAGACAATAGTACTTGTGTATAACTGTACAATATGCGCTTGTGTGCCTGGCAGCCCCACCTTCTTCCTCCTGCTCGGGCGGGGGGCTGCACGTGGGCTCGTAGCAGGCCTCCTGAGCCACAGGGATGGCCGTGATGATGCTGGCCTCGCGGCCAAGGCGCCGTTTCTCTTCCTCTTGCTGCAGGTTCTTCAGGATGTGCTCGGCTCGCTGGTGTGAGCGTGACACTGCTCGTGCTGAGAAAGATTTCTGAAAGGAGGGTGGGGGGTGGCATGGAGGGTGGTGTTGGATCAAACAGCACAAACAAAGGTAGAACAGCAGGTGCAGACATACAGAAGATTCAGAATGAGGGAATGCACAAATTAAAACCAAACCGACATTTTCAATCTTTCAGAAAGTGTGTGCACAGCTATTCTAGGCTGACAGTTACATCTGAGGAGCATTTTGTAATGTAAATGACTGGACAACACATTAATACAGTAACTCTCCTCCAGCACATTGATCTCATGCTCTAATGCCATCCCGAGCATCATGAAGAACACTGCTAAAGTCTTAAATAGGAAGGATTTCAATCACGACAAATTGTGACACAAATAAATGTATTCGGACTGGAATTTGGAGAATTTACTGTATCTTGTGTACAGTAAATGCCTCACAGCATTCCCACAAGTGCTCATACAAATACATAACCAAATAGGCTGAACGCATGATATGAAAAACATACACAGCAAAGTCATTCTCATCCAATGACCATGCATCAACAGCACAACACACACAAAATGTCTGATTGTCCGATGCATGCTGTTATTTTTTTTTCTTACAATCAGCACAAGTGCTGTAATACTTTCTGGGTGTGGTGTGTATCACTGATCAAGATGCAACTATCTGAAATGACCCATGAAACCGCCCCAGCTTCTGAACCATGATGAAAGCCTATAGCTCCCAACGGGCTAAAAACACTCAATGGAGAAAATTTGCCCTCCTGTCTTTAATGATCTGAGGTAACAAGATGCATCAGCACAAACATCCGGACAGAAATACCAACTTACTATGGTATGGACTGACTGAATTAATGTGGAGTACTAAAAACAAAGACAGTCGATAGATAAATTATAGAACATGTGCTCCCAGGGCGTCATCAAAATCTATAAAACATATTTTGATAATCATGCTTTTTAACAAAAAAGACAAGAAAATAAAAAGGAAACACCAAGAAATCTGTTTTACTACTTTAAATGATCATTCTAACCTTAAAAATGTGTTACATTTATTTTCTTAAAGTAGCAGATTTCTTGGTGCAGTTGCCCACATTACACCTGCATAACAAATGTATTTTAAAACAGTCTAAAGTGCATTTGCTTTTGGTATATTGTGGGGTTGTTCTGTGACTCCAAAATAAGTTTCAAAATAAAATACCCAGTAGTTTACAGGTTGTGTGATTTAAAGAGTTAACCCAAACTACAAAAAACATCATTATATTATTACTGACATAGCTTTATCTCACCATGCTGATAGTTTTGATTTAATTTGTCCATATTCTGAAGTATTGACTTCTGAGATTTCTGCCTCCACCAAATACAATGGAGATCATCTGAATAATGGCAATTTATCTTTCCAGAAACAGTGTCCCCAACACTCTGGATAAAACCTGGACAAATTAAGTAAAAGCAATCTGTAATCTAGATGTGGCTATATTTATAGATTTTTTTTTTTACACTGTATCCGGCTACCCAACCCGGGTCAGGTTGTTTGTGATGTCACATCCACAGTTGTATTTGAAAGTATGTATGGCTCATATATTATGTACATTAACTACATCTTGAAGTTGATTCAAAAGTAAAAATGCACTCACTATAAAAACATTACTATTTTCCTTTTACTATTATATATTATTAGAGAATGTACACCCATAAAAACAGGGCTCAGACTTACAGATTGGTCTTCATTGATTGGGTCCTGAACACTGCCGGTGTTCTGTGGCACCCAGGGAGGGTCAAATATGGGTACACAGGGCATGCCCAGTATAGGAGATGGCAGAGTGAAGTTGATGCTGGGTGGAGGGATCTGAAAAAAAGGAGGAATGTAGCACAACATGGGTCAAAATAGCCTAGTTTTGTGACATGATATGTTCTAAATTACATATTAAATCTATAACAGCAAAAGTGAGTGAACCAGATGTCAGCATTTTGGACATTGTTATTAATCTGTACCTTAAAGATCTGCTGGGCTCCTTCCTCCATGCGAGGCCACACCTGGTAGCGGAAACGCCACAGTGTGTAAAACTTTAAGATGGAGTTGATGCGCTGGCAGGCCTCCTGGTGCTGGAACTCTGCCATCATCATTTCGGTCACTGCGTCAGGGACCTTTACCGCACACAGAAGGAACATGGCAGCTGGAGGGGATTCAAGGAGGGCAGAGGGAGGGAGGCAGGAATGAGGAGAGGAGGGGGAATAAAAAAACGAGTAAAGAGGGCAAGAGGGACGACATGAAAAAGAGGCAGAGATGGAAAGAGGAAGGTAAAATGGGGTTGAGGGCAAACATTGTTAAAAAGGGCAAAAAGAAACAGTATTGGAAGAGAAATAAAAAAAAAAATGGAGACAGAATATAAAGCAGCTGAATGCCATGTCTTTTCATAATTTTAAATTATAAACATTTATAAACTCTGATGGTCACAACAACCTACAGCAGCAACCCACAGACTACTGATGCACGACTCACCAGCAGCAGCAGCCATATGTTCATCCACACTGAGCAAGAGCTCCCAGGCTGCAGGCTGGATGTCTCCATACATGTCGTCGGTCAAGATGGGAGCTGCTTTGATCAGCAGCGAAAGTGGAGCCGGTGACAAGCTCATCACCTGAAAGAAACACCTTCTTTAAATGTTTGCCCTCTTCCCATTTAGTACAATAAAACTATTTTGTGTAAAACTTGTGTATGGGTCCTCAAACAAGATCTTTTCTTGTAGTTTCTGGTAATCATGCAGTTCCCTCTTCAGACTTCTTATTTCAAGAGGACTATAATTGTACTAACTCTAAAAACCAAGTCACCTGGTTGCGGATGTACTTGAGCATGCCTGTATCTTTCTTCCCTTCTGTGTTGGAGTCGGTGGGTCTTCTCTTCATGGATGGAGTCCTCAGGCAAGACTTGTCAGAACACTGAAAGCACAGAGACTTTTATAGACCACCAACAAAAAAATGAATCCATTCCTTTATTGATTTGTTTATCCTATCAAGTTTACAACTTGTGCAATCCACCTCTTTGTTTTTCTTTGCACGTGCCCCAATGTTTCCAGAGAAGGTGCTGTCTTCTCTCAGGCTGTCCACCGTCTCACCGTACACAAGCTTGATGGCGCGGACCAGACGGGCGCAGGAGCGGCTGTGGTGCTGGTAGCAGTGCGGGTGACAGAAGTCTATATGGGTACAGATGAAACTCTGCTGGTTGCACAGCAGGATCATAATCTGAGCCGAGAGAGAGGAGAGAGGAGAGGGGAGGGGAAGTCAGTGTGTAAGAGGGAACACACAGGCACAGTATCCGCACATACTGATTTACATACATGGAGCCAGGACATGTTGCGGTGGTAATTGTCCTCTGCTCCTCCTGAGCTCTGGCCCTCTGGCTCTATGCTGGGTTCACTGGTGCTGAAGGGACTGCCTGTAACAAGAAACAAGAACACACAAATGTCTCTTTTAATGGAAGGAAATGTCTAGATGTAGAATCCAAGGTAATCTGCATTTCTTAATAAATACTACAAACAAATGAGAATTAAATGAGAATGAAATTACAGGACACTTTTCTTTGTAAATCCTGGATGCTGTTAATTAACCCCCTGTTTTCTCCAGCATCGTTCACTGTCCAGTTACAGTATGTCCTATTTTTTAAAACTGTCTTCCAGCTTACCAATGTCAGTGACAGTGTCCCTGCTGTGTGTTTGTGACAACAGGCCCTCCTCGTTCTCAGACTCAGAGTCCTGCCGAGACAGCTTGGTGCTCTTGAGGCTCCCTGCCCGGCGTATGGAGGACAGGGAGCCACCCTTCTTTACACGGAAACTGCGGGCCCCTTTGATCTGAAGCAGCCGGGAGCCTCCGATACGAATCTTACGGATGGGTGCTGGAGAGGAGGGGAGCGGAGAGAGATTATCTACAATCAACAGTGAGTAATAAGCAAACTGGGCAGTGATGAAACAAATGACTCCACCTGTATGACATCGGGTCTCACCTTGAGTGTCCTGTGTCTTCTTGTCATCGCAGGTGGTGTCAGACTTCAGTGTATGGCTGCTGCTGTTGAGTGAATCGTGTCCATCCTCATCATCGAGAATGCCTGCAAAGCTGATCTTCCTTTCGTAGCGATGGCGGCCAAGGTCTGGATCTAAACGCAGGCGGCAGCTGTCGAGATCCTACAGCAAAGATGTGAGCATCATCAGCGCTACATATTTCAGAATCTATTAGTGCATATTTGTCATTTGAACACATTTTTCTGTTCATCTTATTTTCTTCTCTTCTCATGATTAGCATCGACTGATAAAAAAAAAAAAAAAACAAAATCTCCAAATTTTATGATACATTAACCACTTCTGCTGTTTTTAAATGAATGTAAATAGCAGGACAGTGGAAAGAGAAAATACACACACTGAATGAATATATTTTAGCATAGAAGGTTTCATTACTGACCACAAGCGGCTCAGTGCGTGGGCGTGGTAAGCAGGGAAAGGTCTCTCGCAGGAAAGTGGTGATTTCCAACAGCAGCTGGCAGGCAGCCATCTTCAGAGCAAAGGGGCAGCCACATTTTGTAGGATTGACTGTGTCTTTAAGGCAAGAATTTATGGGAAAGAAAGAGGCAATATGGTTACAACATTAAAATGTTTTTTGTGTATAAGACAATTCTAACATATTAGAAACAAAGCTAGATTAAATAAAGATTTTTTTTTTTTAAGTTAAATATTATTAAACTTTAAAGTTAATTTATAACCTTGGAAACAGCAGTGTTGCTGACATGCTGCTAAACACCCCAGAAACAGGTAAGGAGTTAAATTTATTTTAATAAATGAACATTTAATAGAATGCCATCCATCAGAACTATGTAATAATTTAACATTATTTTGACTCACTGTCATCTAAATAGTCCTCTTCCTCATCTTCTTTTCTCATTCTCCGTTTGGTTTCTTCATCATAAATGTAACCCAGGATGTTGGCAGGGCTCTCGCTGTCAGAGTGACAGAGTTCACTGAGCCTTGTGCCGATCGCCTGAGCAGATGAAACACATAAAGACACACACTCTTACAACTAATGAAGCCTTATTATTAAGTGTCACCTTAAATAATGTGGGAATTTCAAACTCACGTCTCCCCACTGGCAGAAATGTTTGGCGGCGTTCCACTGGAGTTTCTGGTTTCTTTTGTTGCCCACAATAGGCGATCGGCCCCTTGACAGGCCTCTTTTGGTGATATTGACATGGTGGCCTTTCATCCACTCTGGCCAGTTGCCACGGTTACAGCGGTGGACAAATCTGGCACATTCGAGGAAGAGGGAGGCCCGGGCCACAACTGGAGCTTCCTGGAAGAACCAGGAAGCAGATAAAGATAAAGTTTAATGTCACAAATGTAACTTTGTGAAGTGGTAAATGCTTAAACTGATGCGTTGAACGAAACGTACCAGGTCCAGAGCAGCAGCGAGGATGGAGGCGTCAGGTATGGTCCCCGGCTCGCAGCAGTTCAGGAGAAACTGGAAGCGTTTCATACCTTGTCGAATGGCGCCCAAATTCACCACGTTCTTGTTCTTCATGGCCTCTTGACTGGCTGCTAGACGCTCCTGAAAACCATGGGGACCTGGAGGAAAAGAAGAAGAGAAGAGAAAAGAAGAGACAGAGGAGAGTATAACAGAACAGGTGAAGGGATTTTTTTTTTTAAAGGCATGTTTAGGTGTAATCTAAACTTTTTTCCCACAGCACTCAAGATTCATACTTAGACATTGCATAAAGCAACATCACCATATCCAGAACATTTAACAAAAAGCACTGAAGAGCCACTGACAAATGAAGCTGAGTGAGAGATGGACACACAGCCACTGGCAGAGGTTACACTTGGATTTTCAATCCTACTTGTACTGTGTGATCTCAAAAACTTATGTGGAGAGTATTATAAAAACTAATTGTGCAGATTTGATGGCCAAGGCTATTTTCTGGTCTCTTACACTATATATTCTTGGTAGTGGGATCTTATAAATCACATTGAAATGACAAGTGTAACCGTAGCCGTACAGAAGAAAGCTGTATGTTCTGTTTTATCACTTGGCTGAAACTCAGGCACTGGAAAATACCACCAGACATCACCACAGAAGAGACGAGAGAGCACTGACAGCGTCATGCTTGACGTAGCACAGAAATATGCTCTGCAGCAGAAAGATGGTTTCATAGATATGAGTTATTCCCAGACACCTCCTTTCCTCTCTTTCCACCATTAGGTGAAAAAACCGAGGAAGGGGTTCATTGATTAAGAGAACAGGACGTGCATAGTTGGAAAGAAGGGAATGTAGAGTTGGTAAGACAACACACTGTTAAGGAAGAATTTAGAGAAATGAAATCAGAGTGATCTATTCTGATCTGATAAATTTAGGGAACTGCAAACAACGACAAGTTGCCATTGGAGAGAAAAACAAATCATGTCAAGCCATTTTACACTCCAAGAGGAAGTGGGGGTTTCAACACATCTGAATGTCTGGCCCTGCACTCTCTGTGGCAAATCACTGCACAGTTTATGTAATTTTCAGAAAGTCACTGCATTGATTGTAGAAAGAGTTCTTGTCTCTAGTATTTGAGCCAAAAATGCTGGAGCTTACAATTCCCATAATGCTAACTGACAGTCATTTGTTAAACCCACTCTGCCTGGTAAATTTAAAATATGCTGAACTACAACAGTAGCACAAGTGGAAAGGATTCAGTATACAGTAATGTCTGCTGACATTAGCTCACATTAGGTACTGGTCCTACTAGCCTACAAGCCCCAATGCAGTGCACCCAAGGGTGCATTTAATTGTTTGTGCATTTAACTTTTCTTTTGTAAGAATAACTGTAAGAATATCATGTTATTTCTTCTATCAAATTTAGCACAGTCTTTCTTTGAAGTGCCACGACTTGCATTGATTATCTTTTTGGAAGTTAGTTTGTAGCAGACTGTTCAGCAAAAAAATCATGCCAATTACTCTGTAAAAAAAGTGTATTTTTACAAACTAGACACTCTGATGTGTTGAAAATAATACATCCAGACTAACAGAGTGTAGCAGGCAGCTGTCCGGCGATGGAGAATGGTGTACGGAAGAGAACAGACCACGACTTGCGAGGCGAGACAAGACACGACACCACACGGACAAACAGGAGGCTGGGACAGAGAGAGAGAGAAATAGACAAAGGACGATGGGGCGTGGGGCACCCTGGGGGGGGGAGGTCTACCATCTTTCTCTTCTGTGTGGTGAAGCTTGGATGGATTCCTCCTGCCAGACCTCCATTTACCGAGCCGCTTGAAGAAATTCTCCTCCTCGTCCCTGCCGTACTCCGGCCCTGCAGCGCCCCCTTCTGACAGCTTCACTGCACTGGTGAACTTAACCTAAAACACACACATGCATCAATACACACAACACATAGCATGTGTTGCTATACAAGCACAAACTTGGCTTTTATTGAGGCATAACAATCAAATCTCAATCAAAACATGGATGTTAGCATCCAGTGGCAATGAACAGACGGTGTTATGGTAGCTGTTAACCCTCTCTGACCTTTGAACTCTGTCGTATGAAGGAGAGTCGATCCACTGAGCTGATGTCCAGCAGGTCCTCCACACCATCAGTCAGTCCAGAAAGAGAGGAACGTTTCAGCCAGTTGCCTGGAGACACATGAATTTAAAAAAGGACATGAACAACCAACTCTACAGAACAAAGAAGGTGTAAAGCCACAAAAGCACTGTACGTACCGCGTTACACGTGCACATACATAAGGGTTGGACAGAGGAAGAGAGACACAAAAGAGACACACAGGGCAGTGCATTCACACACTGTTACTGCACAGTTTTATACATTCAGGGTATTTAAACTCATTCACAGTCAGAGGTTCATTCAACATTGGTACAAAAAAGTAACAAAACTAACTTTTTTGCTTCTTTTAAGATGACTTAAACAAAAGACCCTGGTCAAATGGTATTTTGCAAATACAGTGTAACATTATGTTCATGGACAGATGGAGGAAACTACAGTGCCAAATAAACATTTTAAGGGTTTAAAAAGTTCAGGCTTTATATATATATATATATATATATATATATATATATATATATATATATATATATATATATGATAAGTTTAGCTAGCTTTCTTTTACCCATTTAGCAATGTGGAATAAACAAAGAAACTGCATTACTCAATTATTGATTTATAAATAAATCTTAACATATCAATTACAGATAAAAAAAATTGTTAAGTCTAGCCACGACTATTTCACCAGCGAGCTTTCACTTGATAGTTTGGCTGTGTAGTTCACTGTACAGTGTTGGATACGAGTTGCAAAAACAATTTAACCCAGGTCTGGAACACACACTGCACACTGAGAGAGATGACCAACACAAACAGACATGACATATACTGTATGAAGATGGTTCCACATCCACATACGTAAGACAGAGAGAGTGAGTGGTAGGCGAACAGTCCCACGGCATGCTAAGGCACAGAAGGGAACACAAAACAGACCAAAGAGATGAAGTGACTTGGCCTCGTGGGCGTTCCAGTGTTAGACAAACAAGACACATCATGTTTGAGTGAATTTCAAGGTGACAGTTGGGACAGAATACAGTATGTAATGAGGTATGGTCATGGAAACACATACTGTCATTAGATCTGTTATAAAAATGAATGAGCAATAAGAACAGAACATATTTTTTTTGCATGTTGCCTTTCTGTTTAGCATGTTCAGTACAAGTAAGAAGATTCAGATGTCCTTTACCAAACCTAAACACTCTTTGACATAAAGTTTTATATTTAGCTTTTTCAAGTGGGTTTTGTATGCTCATCACTTGTTCAGTGAAGGAAAACCTTTTTGAATATGTGACTACTGTTGCATTACTCTTTAACCTAAAGTTAAAGGTAGCTTTGTTGCAGAGTGCCCTTACCTATAGGCAGCTTCAGCTTCTTGCGAAGTGAAATGCGACGGGACCTGGATCGAGAGCGCCGGTCCGTGGTGGTGCCCGAGTGGGCGGTGGTGCACTCTGAGGTGTCCTGCTCTGACTGGCTGCTTGTGTCGCTAGCGGCACTCTGTGACTTGAACATCTTCCTCCAAAAATCCTTCCTGCCCAGCAGAGCACCCGGGATCTGTTCTTCACTGGAGGTACAGAGAGGGAGAAAAGGAAGGTTGGATTTGAATGTTTACATGAGCATTAAAAGTAGTTGCAGTAGTATAGTAGTAGTAAATTAAATTTAATGTTTAGCACTGTGACCTCTTCTTTATTAAAGGGGGAGAGGAAGCAGCAGGTAGAGTTTTCAAACTTTTCCTATTTTGAGCAGAGAAATGGCAGCTGGGCTCAACATAGATGGTGCTATATGGAGATGCTGTGAGGTGGACACTCACTGTTCGGGTGTCTGGGGGGGTCTGCTGGAGATGTAGCTGCGACATTCATCTGCAGCACTGGACACCTGACCCTTCTCCCCGGACACACCCGCCTCTGACCTGCGCACACACACACCCCGACAGACAGACAAACCAACTGAACTCTCCTGATGCAATAGAGCCTAACCACGTGGCTCTACCATAAAAGCCTACAGAGTTGTTACTCAGGCAAATGAAGTTTTTTAGAGTTCCAATGATTGTGATCTGATGGACTAAAAATCATTACTTGCACTGGTTACTTGTTATATTTACATATTGTCATATATGTTTACATACATTTCTTACACTGCATTTTTACAATATTACATAATTTTTTTGCAGTGAAAGAAAATGTAGGTTTATTTCTGTTAAATTTCTAATTGTCGCTTTCAAAGCTGCAATTCTGATGTAAAACCACCTGAACTAACTCAGAAAACAGGCCAGTGGCACTAGAGAAATATTCCTAACACCTAATGTCTTTTGAAAGAAGCCCAGAGGTCCTAGAGGAAAGCCAGGCTAAAACTGTGAACTCCACATATAAGGCTTCAGTCAGGGGACCATCATGCTGCACACAAATTTTGAAATCATGTTTGGTGCCATCTTAAATATTAAGTGAACTGTAGAGTTATGATTTGAAGGTCATATGAGGCAGGTTTGTTTTTCAGTGTCTCATCTTAAACCAGTGCTTTTAACTGGCTCTTAATTCTGAGTGCCACAAATTCAGACACTCATCTCAACAGCTGTGTTTTCTATGTTAACTACTGTACATAACAGAAAGCTTATCTGACAAATCAACTGTGACTGTAAACCACATCTTATGCTGGTGAATCTGGACAACTATATGACCTGGATGCAGCACACTGAACACCTCCAGTTTAAAACCAGAAATCATGTGACCTTGTAGCCTAAAAGTAAAACTTAAGAAATGTTCATTTCAGTGAATTCAAACTTAAAATTAATGCTGTCATGTGAGTTCCATTTCTAGCTTAGTGGTCATACAATGAGGCAAAAATAGTGGAGGAGCCTCCTGGCAGGGCTGCACAGTGTGCTACAGCCACATCGTAAAGACATCAAATCAGTCACTCAAGCAAGAAAAACGGATGCAGACAGGACAGAAAAAACATAAAAAATAAAGAAGGCAAGCAGTGATGAGAAGCGTAGGTCTGATTTGTCAGAAAAGGAGTAAATGCTAAAGTAAATCTCGCAGATTTACTCGCAGTGATTGGATGAGAAATATTTTGTTACCGCTTATGAGGGGGAGGGTTTTAAGGTCTATGCTCAAGGGCATTTCAATTTTTTAGTAGTCTTAGCTTTTAGTCGTTTACAACTAGACAAACATGATGTCATTTAGACCATTTCTGGCCACCGACGGGCCACTACCTCCTGGGTCCAGGTTGTTTGGTCTCTTCCTTCTCCTCAGGTTTTTTAGTGGTGGTCACCTTCTCTGCGCTGTCCAGGAGCGCGCTCAGTGCCACTCTGCGGAACACATTTCCATGGGCCTCCTTAATGAACTGCACCAGCTGGCGGATGTCACAGTACAGACCCTGGGATGGAGGAGGGTGACAAAGTGAGAGAGAGGGATGTGTCAAATTGTGTGTGCACGACAAAAAGACACAAAGAAAATTGACAGTTGGAGCTTAGAATCAGGCTGATATTTCTTTACAGTTAGTGTCAAACAGTGTGTGTTTTTTCACATGCATATATGCATATATGTGTGGTGTGCAGGAGCATGCTCGAGTTTGTCAAGGCACTGGCTCCAGCTTGTGAGTGGGTGGCCTCTGATTCTGTGCCATAATAAAGCCTGCCTTGAGAAATGTTACATCTTCCGCCAACGTACACAAGTCATGCCAGCCTTGAGGCTTTCTAGGTACCACAGAGTGGCCATGGTGCCTCCCTGTTCTTAGAGGAGCTACATTATTTTACACAGCAACACAGTTCTGTGTTTGACACATTCGTTATCTATGTTTTTTTCCCTCAGAAAAAATGTTACCACTAAATTGATTATTTTTACATTGCATTACAATGGTTGCAGTTATGTCAAAATTTATCTACTTCAATTATTAGCTTGCTAGCTCATATGACTTTAAGTGTGGATGAACTGTTGCTGTGAGTTGCTTATAACAGTAGCTTAAATAGCTTAGTTAGCTATGTAGCAAAGTTTGATAATTTGATGATGAAAATTGCAAACATTCAAGTACTTTCCTCTGCACTGTTTTAAACATTGTTCTGATGCATTTCTTTGCCTTATGTAAAGCACTCTGAATTACCTCTGTGTTTGGAGGATGATATACAAGTAAGCTTGTTATAAATAATAAAAATGAGGTCTCTGATGAAACACTCCAAGACACTGAGTTATTACCACTCTGTGACAGGTTAAGACTAGCTCAGAGAGAAACAGTCGAGCAATTCAAGTGATCATTTTGAACATGCTGGCAATCAAAAAGCATCAGTACCCAAGTATAATAAATTGAAAATGATCAAGCATGTTTTAACTGTCTACATGTTCAAAACATGTAGACAGTGCCTGCAACAGTTGGAGGACAAATATCAGTATTTTGCCAGTGACAGGTCGCTGTAACGAGGATCAATGACATTTCATATTAATTTACAATAAAATAAAAAGTGAAAAAAATATCTGTTCTAGAAAGGAACAGAGAATGGCTTAATGTCTTCATTAACAGAGTGTGATTAAGTATTAATTCATCATGTATGACAAAGCATTAACAAAGGCGACACAAAAGATAGTTCCTCTTTAGGCTCAGTACAAAATGAACCATTAATTATTCAAGTACAACATCCTGCAAAAAGAAATACGAGTGTCTGAATCTAAAGGAAGAAAAACTGATATGTGAGGCACAGACTGAATCCAGAGAGAGCCACAGAGACTGATAGGGAAAATGAAAAATAAACTCAGAGCGAGGCAGATGGACAGATGATTTCACACACCACTTACCAGGTTCTCTGGACTGTGCAGCTCGTGTGTGGTCGAGGCGCAGCGGGTGATGAGGGACTTGAACATGCAGCCCACCACCACCGCCTCCATATTCTGAGCCACAGACTTGTTGTCCCCCGTGGTGAAGTTGTTCCCGAAGCCCGCCTTGTCTGGAAGCAACAGGGAGGAGGGAGAGACCACGGATCACACAGGGGGTGGTTTAGTCAGCGGGGGGGAGAACATTATTGACAGCTGACCAGCTTGAGTATAAAACAGTGAGCCCATACAACAGGGAGGGAAGGGGGGCAGGTGGGGCAAAGGAAAAGGGTTCATAAAGCATATGGGGGAGAAGCAAACTGAAAAGGATTCTGGGAGGGGGGTAAGGAATACATGCAAGTGACTAAGGCCTGCTATAAAATCATATAGTAGGGGGCTAATTCTCTTGGTCCAGTTAGATGAAAGTTATTGTCTATGCAAAAAATATAAGCTCTATAAAAACCAGATTTAATCATACAAGTGTAAATTTTGGAATTGCAGGCGAGTTTTGTCACTTTCAGACAGAGTGAGGGGTGCAGCAATGGAAGCGGTGCCTAGGGAAGGGTCTGATTAGGTGAGTATATTGATCTTACTGCTAATAGTATTGACTGTTATTAATTATTGATCATGTGTATCTACCGATGTTTCTTTTTTTCGCCCTCCTGGACCTCTCACCTGCACTGCCGTACTCTGCAAGAGAAAAGAGGCGGGGCACAAGTTGATTGACATCAGGCCAGCACAGACATGTACGCTGTGTCAGAAAGGACGTGGCACCCCACCTCCGGACGGAGGCGAACTTGAGACACACACACACAGACTGCCACGCGTAAAAATAACACACACACCAAAAAACTAAACAAGGTGCCCTGTTCACTTTCAGAATAAAACACTCATCGGTTCAGTAACTTGCCAATTGCACAGTATTTTGTATGACATGAGTGTGCTGATTATAGTTACCATATACAAAATACTTAAAATTTCAGTGCAAAACTGAATTGGCATGTACAATGTGTCTCAATGCTCAGCAATAAAGCCACTGATTGAGCAGAGATGTAATGGGCAAAGCTTTGGATTGGCAAGTGTACAGAATGGATGAGTGAGTAAGGAAGGTAGGATTCGGCTCATTGAAGTGGATGAAGAAAAAGAGGGAAGATGGAAGCAGGAGGAGGACGACAAAAAGGGACACGGACAAGCAGAGACAAGTGGTAGGAGGAAGGGAAAAAACAGATATATAAACAGAGATAGCGCTGGAATGCAAAGTCAAAGTGCGGGGTGAGACAGCAGTAGTACAATTCAGCTTTGTCAACCACACTAGAGCTTAATACTGTCAAGGTTTTTATCTTATACTGCTCTGTAATGTAGCACCCTCATTAGACCTTTGAGTGTGATACAGATTTCAGTGGTGATACTGTTTAAATGACAGCTTGAATGTAAGCATCTGCACAGTAATACTGAAACAATTAGTCAATTAATCGACAACTATTTTTGAAAAGTGACCAATTGTTAAAGACATTTATCAAGACAAAAATGTCAGATATTCACAGCTTCTCAAATGTGAAAATTTGCTTTTCATTGTACACTGAAAATCTGGATTTTAAATTAAAAGATTTTAATCTCAACTACTGAATGAATTGGAATAATATTTTGTGCACACATTTGGAGAATAAGCTGTAATAATTTTAAGCAATCAAACGTGTCACCTAGAGCCAACATCAGCTGAAAAAACACACAAAAGTCAGCATGTTAACATGCACACAATGACAATGCTAATTTGCTGATGGTGTGCAGGTATAATGTTAGCATTTTCACAGTTTTTTCACCATTTAGCATGTCAGCATGCTAAGATTTGCTAATTAGCACTAAACGTGATGTACAGCGGATGCTGATGGGAATGTTAGTTTTGCAGGTATTTGGTTATGACAAAATGCTAACATGTTAGCATGCTAACACACTAAACTAAGAGGGAGAACATGCTAACATTATACCTGCTAAATGTCAGCATGTTAGCATGCTGACTTTTGTGTTTACCTCAAAGCATGGCTGTGTCTAAGTATAGTCTCACACAGCCACTACCATGGATGTAGACTTGCTTACTTTTGTATGTTCAATAAATTGTAATAATTTGTATAACAATAAATTGTCAGATTAATCAATAAAAGTAATCGTTACTTGTAGCCGTACTGCACAGAATATCAACTTCTTTCAGGATCAGTCCAAACCTGAATCAGTTTAGCATTCAAAATCAGTGTTGTTCAAATCCTGATGTGTATTTGCATATTTTTTGTTTGTTGTGATCTGCATTCAGTCCCGCTCACACGCACACCACATACTTACTGTCAGTAATGGGCTCCATGCAGAAGCCCAGCAGCGCATGCAGGAAGTCCACAATGTTATTGAGAGAGTCTTTGTTCACATACTCGCGCATTGTTTGGCGAAACTGCAGCTTGTCCAGCTTATACAGGTTGGTCAGGCAGTTCTGAGCCTGAAAGGAAAGATTTGGAGCAGGACACACTGTTCACATTATGAAAGACTTACATGAACCAATGTTTTGGAACCTGGCTTTGTTTCAAAAATAAATCAGAGAGGAATAAAGTGGCTTCCCTTGCAGGATGTGCTATTTTTGTCACTTTTCATTGATTCTCATGAAAGATATTAGCTGTACAGACAGCATAATATTTTTTTTACTACTTAATCTAAAAATAAAAAATATTGATTAGCACTGAAATAGAACTGCAGCTGCTCCTCACTGAAGTTACAAATCCATCCCATTACCCTTGCAGGATTCATTCTAGTTTCATGAAACTTTTATCACAGCAAAGGGGCAATATGCTTAATAATTAATAGAAAAGAAATACATGTCAAGCAACATAAACTGTGCTGATTTGTGAAAACTGCGTACATGCAAAGGTCACCTGAGTTAGAGAAGAGTCTGACCTGCATCCTGAGGCGATCTCCTGACAGTCCGCGGTGCCCCTCACCACAGCCGTAGGCGCAGCCCAGCGACTTGACTATCTTTATCAGCATGGTCAGAGCCAGGCGGTGGGTGCTGAGGCTGGAGCCTTCTTCCTGTTCATGGTGAAGGAGTGAAGGACGCCGGCATAAGCACACAGAGCTTTTATGATATATATATATATATATATATATACATATTTATAACTGACACGCTTTTGAACGTACAGACCTTTTTATCATTATCCTTGTTATTCTTCACATCATCCTTGCTCCCCTGCCCACTCCCTCCACCACTTCCGCCTCCTCCTCCACCTCCACCTCCATCTCCCCCTCCACCTGCTCCTGCTCCTGGGACAGCTCCGCCGCCCTGAGCGCCTCCTCCAAGCCCTTGACTGGCCGGGTCTTTGGCTCGTGCCTCCTGGTTCTCCTTGTTGTCAGGCTTGGACAGTTTCTTGCCCATGCCGGGCACAACGCCCAGCTGCAGCAGGCAGTCGATGATGTTAAGGGCCACGTCGCAGATCCTGGAGCTGATGTCGTGACTGAGGACAGCATAGAGTGCTCGCAGCACAGCCTGGAATACAAGGGGGAAGGTAAAAGGGGGAGGGATTGATGGTGAAATTACTTCTGCTTGTTGTGTTCAACAGTAATATTGACATTTTCTAGATTTTTCAGAAAACAAAAAGCATGTATGTCAGTTCAGATTCTCACTCATGTGATCATTCGTTAGTAGAGCAGCAGAAAGGCCTTAACTTCCATTAACTGTGTTTGCCCTTAGGGATCATTTAAGTCACTTACAGTGAGGTCTAACATGCCATTCTTCAGCACAAAGTTATTGGTCCCTTCAATGTTTTCCCCTTCTTCCAGACAGGAGTAGTTGATGCAGGAGTCTGTGAGGCTGCGGGGCAGGTTGGCGCAGGCCAGCGGCTCCACTGGGATCTCAGGGACGGCAACAGGATTACAGAGTTTCTTCATGTGCTCCGTGAAGAAGTCAGCATAGCCCACATTGAAAGACGCCACTGTTGTGTTGAATGCCGCCATGGTGATGGTGGAAATCTGAGATCGAACTTTAGGTGACAGAGGAGGGAATGTGGTCATGTATTGTGATTAGAAGTGACCACAGCCATGGTGGTGTTCCTATAGATCTTTGAAAAAACAATGGTCTAAATGGTGCTTCACTCCTTAGTTTACTCCTCTATTGATGATTAAGGATTTAGAACTTATTATACCTATCATATGAGGTTTCAAGGCTTCATTTAGGTGCCAAATGTCCTAATGTTGCAAATAAAGGGAAATTTGACGTATTAACTTCATCACTTTAGTTTATGTTCAAGTACCTACATAAGCAACATTTAGAAGGTCAGAAAATACTAATCTAATATTAAGCTCTGCCTCCAGAGGTGTAAATTAATTTTGTTTATTAATTTATTAATTAATCTTAATGTATCCAGCATGCACACTTGATGCAGTGCAGAGCAGAGTCTAAAGCCACCACTTTTTGTATGTAAATTAGCACTGTCACAACAATATTATTGTTATATAATCCTGTCCTATTTCTGCTCTGCTCAGCAGGCCTCAATGGAGCCAGGAGCATCTGTCCTACCTTTATTGTAGCTGTAATATGATTATAATTTTTGCAGCAGTTTGTAATTTGTTTATTTTGTTCTATTTTCATAAAAAGTGATGTTACACTCTGGCAGTTTCTCGCTCAGTATGCTGACTTTACAATTCTTTATTATTAAAAAAATGTCTATTTTCCATTTTTTTCTGGTTTATTTTACCTAGGACTAGTGTATGAGAGCTTTTAATGATGTGAATATTTTCCTCAATTTCCTATTGCTTAGTTGGATATTGAAAAGTTGACAGATTGGTGTACAATGTATCTGCAAATGTATTCATTTTTAAGAGACTACTTTAAGTGCTGATTTTTTGTAAATTTATTTACTTGGCTTTTATTTATTTCTCCCTTGTTCTACGACTTTATTTGCTCTTCTCTTAGACACGACTGGCTCTCAGCTGGTTGTGGTCTTAAGACTAATTCAAGCAAATCCTCTGAACCACATCTGTGCTCTCTCCTTACCCTCTTTGACGGTGTTATCGCTGTGACTGTTGGAGTGGTCTGGCATGTCTCTGAGGAGAGAGTGGTGGGAATGAGAGTGTTTGGCGCTCAGGCTGTCTGCGTCTGCAGCTGTGTCTGTGCTGCCCCTCCGTGTGAATTTGCCTGGAAAGTGATGCAACAGATAAATATATCAGGTTGAATCATTCAAACACACACCAATAAAAATGCTGGCTGACTGCTTTTGAAGAAAGAAGCCCAAATACATTATATAGATATAGATATATATATATATCTTCAACTGCAGGTTAAAACAGCTGTATCGTATTTGATTATATGAGTATGATTGAAGAATTACTCCCTCATGCTCTTTTCCTGCATCTATTGGACATTTTAGGAAAGTTTCTTCATGGAATGGAGCCAGTTTGAAACAGCAGCTAGGCTAAGTGGATATATAACAGTACTGTGAAAGAGGGCAGTGGGTTCATGAAAAGAGAGCTTAAAAAAGTCTGGATAATAATAATAAATGTCTCTGTGCCTTTGGCGAATTTTAATCACACTTCTCTGTGAGAGCTAATAAGAAATACCAATGTTAATGAACTGACCTAATTCACTAGCTGACAGCTACATCCAGACAGAACCCTCTGACTCACCAAATGGGAGCTTCGGGGAGAGGAAGCATGGGTTGTGAACTGGTAACACGCAATCTATTTTCATTATGAACAGCACTCTACACACCCATGATCGTGGCCTGCCAGCCCCCGCGGTCCAGAGCTCGTCGATCATCACCCAGGCCGGAAAAGCTTCCGAAAGAGAAGGTGCTGCGTGTGGGCGAGACGTCCAGGTGGTCCTCGTGGAGCAGGAAGGGAACCCCCATACGGCGCTGACGCTTCTTTCCTGTGTGATGGAAGGGGATGGAGCCCTTCCTCTCACGGTCCTCACGTCGGTTCTTAAACTGAAAAGGAGCAGGAGGAGAAGGGCTTCCCAGTAAGAACCACATTTTGCGTGTTTTGTAATTGTAATCTAGCTACCACCGCTTTCCTTATTTTGTCCAAAAGATACGGCTAATTTAAACTCATTTAAACTCATTTAAATCTATGAAAGCTAAAATTAGCGTGTCAGCCTGAAAAATGTCTCTGACCTTCTTGAAGATGTTCATGCCCAGGTCGGAGGAGAGGTCAGGGACTGCCTGTCGACGGAGGTTAGTCAGAGACACCTTTGCAAAGGTCTCTGTGCTCAGAGATTTGCCCTCTTCATTGCATTTTAGACTCATATCCTGCAAATCACAGTGCAACATGGACATAAGAAAGACTAAATTAATGCATCCTCTCATTTGTTTGTTTCATGAAGTCCAAGTAATTTCTTCTCAGCATCCTCCTTCCTTTACCTGTGTCTTGTGTGTGTTAACCAGTGAGGGCGTTGCAGCAACCATGGAGCTGCTGCGTGGCCGTGGCAGAGGCGTGACCAGGGGCTCCGGGGCACGTTCAGGTCTCTCCTCCAGGATCTGCCTCAGGCGCTGGAGGTAGTACATCAAGGCCCAGTGCACACCCTCTTCCGTCCAGTGGGGCTGCAGGAGGCAACGCAACACTGCCACGTCAAAGTAGGTGGCATAACGTGCTCGCTGGGCCACGGATGTTGGCAGGCCAGCAGGGGCTGATGTCCTGGGAGAAGAAGAAAGAGACATAGATGTTTTTACTGGTTTAACCTAGTCTCAAAAGCCCCGCCCCTACTTCAAAGAGGCATAACCAAAGACACAGAAATTTTACATACAGTTGTGAGTGAGTCAGTAGAACTTAATCTTAGTAGTAGGTAAGCAGTGACATTATAAAAACAGCTGCCTGATCAAAAACCAGCCAAAATGCGACACAAACTGGAGCACTCTGCATGCATTTTGAGCCTTTACAATACTGTCATACACCTAACTACAAACACAACAATTATACTATGTCATCGCCTTTCCTGTTATATTAGCCTGTAATGAACTCCTGCCACACTGCTTCATTAATAATGCATCAAAGGAGGATGGTAAACAAGGGCAGAGCCTCCCTCCAGCATCATTGGGAGAGCGGCAGGGAGAGAGGGAGCCTAAGCCTACGTGAGTCCACTATAAATAAGCTGGAATGAAGGTCAGCGGTTGGCAAGCTGCAGAACTTATAGTGCGCCGCACACTGTGGAGGAACATATTGATACCATGAGAGAGAGGGAGGGAGAGACAGAGGAAGGCATTTAATCTTGGCTGTTGTAATAAATGGAGCAGGAAGAGATGGTCGATATCTACATGAATCACTTTCAGAGCGGACAGCAGAGGGAGGCTGTATCATGTTTCACTGTCTAGCCGACACACATACACGCTCTGCCTACTGCTGTTGTGTCAGGTTGCCACGGAGACCAAGTGACGACAGCCACCCCAGGCCCTCCGAGAGGCGGTGGCCCAGCCCCCGACTCCATGCGGTAGGAGAGATGCAGCAGCCAGCGGTTGCCATGGAAACTGCCTCAGCATCAGCAGTGCTCCGAGTGGCGCGGGATGAGTAAGCTGCATTAATCACAGGAGCTAATGGTGGAAATATCTGGGCGGTGCGGCGCAGAGGGGTGTGTACAACACGGTTAGGAGCAGATGCAAACATAAACTCCAACAAGGTCTCTGAGTTTACAAAGAAAAACCAAAGGATTTGGATTCAGGGGATATTTTGATGAGATCCTTGGATTGAAATCTGCTGATGTGGGCCAGCTTTACAGCCCTGCCTCTTTCTGGATCCATACAGTGGGAATAAAACAACTTCAAAGCGTGAAATGAATTCCCTCTTAAAGTCAAATCCCCTCAAATGTCAAAATTCTCCCTTGCTGCACGTATAATTTACATTCATCTCACTCCTCTCCTCTCCCCTGCACTCATCCTATCCAGCATTTGCATACAACAGCTTAATATTCCCACTAGCAACACATAAAGAAAGCAAAGAATCTGTCTTTGTTGGGTATGTGCAGCAAAACAATAGGGATAATTCTCTCCCTCCCTGCATTACCATGTGACTGCTCAAAAAACCCTTTGGTGTTTGAGTGTATCAGGATATAACTAGCTTGGGGGAGGGGGGCCGAGGCTTATTTTGATTCGCAGGCGCTTGCTGTCAGAGGAATCATGAGAAGCGATGGAGTGACTTGTTTGATTGTCAGAACGAGTTGAGATGAGCATTGGAAGGTTTATAAACCTCTTCTATGCCTTCTCCCACATCACTCTCATTCAGCCCACTGGTTGGGTGATTCAGGATGATGACAGACCAGCCGTGATGAACTGAAAAACAGTAAACACCCACACAGGATGTGTTGAACACAAATGTTTTGAAGTGTTTATCTGGGGACTCTCTGCAGAGCATATTTGGTGCACAGTGCATCGGTGTTTCATAGGTGTCTGTGAGCGGCTCATATAAGCTTGCAGACACTTGGATGTAATGCTTTAGGGTTCTGAGTAAAGTCAGTTATAATTTGCTGCCAACCAAGCTGGTCAAACCTGCCAAAGCGAGCACAGATTGAACCTTAGTCTGGCAGTGAAGACCAAACAATGCCAGACTTGCCGTGGGCAGACCAAAAATCAAGCCAGGCTGTGTCATGCCAGGCCAGGGACACTGCCAGCATTAGACATGTAGCACATTACTTCAGCATAATTACCCTGGTTATGTGGGCAAATGTCAGATGGGTCTGCTAATGCTCACGCAAGACAAGGCTCTGTACAGTATGTGTGTGTGCATGCTGACTGAGGAGACAGTACTGCTTAGAGCAACATATTACACAGGGGAAGGAGGAGCTATTCATATACGCAAGCTCTTCATAAGCTAGTGAAGCGAGCTGTGCTGAGCAGTGTGTTCGACAGACGGTGCCGCAGGGCTAAATGTTTAGCCATCAACAAGACGATGGCACCAGCTCTGTGTCAGCGCGGGTCACTTACAAATCACTGCACTTCTGCACTGCTACAACCCACAACTGGCTTCTTGGGTACAAATGACTCATTTCCGAATGGGATTCAAACATTGTCCGTTTAAATAAATTTGTGGTTTGGAGGCGGTTTCCATTACCCCTCTCATCAAAATCCAAAATTCCTCAATAAAATTAACCAAGATTACTTGGCTAAAGTCGTGGTAATTCAGCTTTGCTATATTGCTACCCTGTAATTCTGTCTTTGTGTATCTATAGTATTATGTAACACTGATCCCTCCTGTTGCACTTGATATAGATTTTTCCTGATTAAATAATATTGTGAGGTTTTTACATGTCTGAATTTAGGGTCTAAATAGATGCTGTTTATGACATCACCACCTCCTCCTGCTTAACAGCAACTCTAAATGGGTATGATGCTTCAACACAACTCCCACATCAAAAATCAATGACGCACACGTGATCACACATGCTTCCTATCTCACTGCTTCTTGCTGGTAAATTCAATAACAGGGCTCACTTTTTCTTGGAAGGGCCTTTGACCGGCGGGGCTTGTTGGGAAGGGCCACCTTTCTCGACCGAGTTACCACGACGACAGCTCTGCTCTCCAGCTGTGGGGGAGGAGGAGTCTGATTGGGCGGCCTCGCAAACCACCTGGAAACCCTGCGGGAGGGAGAGGGAGATGGACAGATACTGTAGATGGGTAGATAATGGGGCAGAAAGACATACAGACAGTTCCTGATAATTAAAGGCTCTGAGGTTGGAGTGAGGTTTCTGTCATGACCCTGGCTAACCACGCTAATGCTCCCGGATGGCTGGTGCTAATGAATATTAGCAGCCAGCCCCAGAGGGAACATTGAAAGGGGGAGGGGAAGAAGCCTCAGACTCTTGCCTGAACACATTCAATCAACATGGGAAGCAAAATCTGACAAAGATCTGAGCTAAGACCGCTCACTCACCATGGGACCTGGGTTGCCAGATCCACAGGGGCTGCACTGGTTGTTGACTGGGGAGTTCCGCTTAGCTGTTGAGACAGGCATAACAGATTACACGTCTTAATTATGAGAGAGTAAAAATAGATTAACCCTTAAAAGGGATGTATGTGGCTGTAAGTGAGGATATTTTTTCACCTGTCACTATGTTCCTCACAGGTTTGATGAGTGCAGTAAAGGCAGGGATGTCAGGCTGGCGGTGCTCCCACATTGGCTGCCATATTACTAGGCCACTGGCCAATCGGAAGGTCAGATCCGACTCCTAAAAAAAGTGACATATTTAGAATCTCATTTACAGAGGAAGCACTTTTGTACATTTAGCCCTTTTCCTCAACCCTCCAATCATCATCCAGTTGAAGCATGACTTAATAATCAATATTTATGACTTGATGTGTTTTGATATTATCATGTTGTTGGATTCTTTCAGAGCACTGTTATCACAGTATGATTGTTCACAAGATACAGTCATTTATTGGTCAGTTGGAAAACAATGCAACCCCAAGAGACATGTAACATGACTCTTGTGTCTGTTTGTACACACTGATCAATAGTCATAAGGTGACCCTGAGTATGTATGTGTTGGACGGTTCACTATGAGTTTCTAATATGAAGGCCAGTTGAGATATTAATAACTAAAGCCACACAGTAACAATGAAAGGTTGTGACAAAATATACTGCTATTCTTGTATAAAAGTCTAATTCCAGGATGCACACATTGATATCACAAGCGACAGACCTTTATCCGATGAATGAGCGGAGCAAACAGGAACACAAACAGCTCCACTGTGGCCATGCTCTTGTGGAACAGCTTGGTACGAGCATGCTCATCCTCCTCCAGCATGGAACCGCTGTGCTGGGGCCCCGACCCTCCTAGGGCCGAGCCAGAGCAGGAGCCTGGAGCCCCAGGTGACGAGCCCTGGTTTCCCACAGGTTGGAGGAAGGCGCTGCTGCTGCTGCCCCCGGACCAGCCATGGCCCAGGCTCGGTTCGTGGTTACACTCTTGGGCAGCTTCCAGCAGCATCCAGTGCAGCGTGTGGAGCAGCTTGGTCTCGGCCACACCCAGCTTGTCCTGGTGGCCTATCAGAGGTCAAAGGCCAGAGGTCAGGGGTGAATGTAGAGTGCTGCTTAGTGATGAATGGATAGCATGAAACTCTAGTGTTATATGACACTAACACATAACTTACATTCAAGACTTCTCTAAGGGATATTGGACAAAAATGATTAAATCCAATTATTATTGGATATTGTGAAAAGACAACATTTTCATCATGGTCCAACAAGACACAATCAAGAAATTTAGTATGCAAATATAACAATAACTAAAAATGTATTAAAATGTAAAAATAACAATAAGATTAATAAATGATTATTAATTAATGACTTATTAATCTTGTATATCTATTAGGTGCCTTAGATAGTCAGTGTGTGTCACTGTCCTTTTTACAAGCATTTAGATGCTGACATAATCCAGAAGAACAATACATTTCAGTTAAATAGAACTGTAATGTACTGTAAAGTCAGGCTGCTCTGTATCTGTGCTGTCACTGAAAGAACATCCGTTTTGTGTTTTGTTGAATGAGGATAACGTGGATAAGGCTGTCAGGTCGATGCCTAAAGCAGTGGCAATGTGTGTCCTGTGTGTCCTCACCCAGCTTGTTCCTGTTAGACAGCAGGATGGAGGTGCAGTGGAGTACATGAGGCAGGGCTGCCTGGACGAGCTCCCAGCGGGAGATGCTCTGGATGGCCTCTGACAGGGCCGGCGACAGCCCGTGGAGCTTATTCTCCACCAGCACCCGCTCAAAAGACTGGGGTGGCAGCCAGGGAGAAGAGGAAAAGAGACA